>NW_020442433.1:0-19890 GCF_000699045.2 Agrilus planipennis
GATAGTCCACCAAAGAACATGAGGTAGCTTCTGCTTCTATGCGTGATAGTAGGACCAAATAAATAGCTTAAATCGTCTTTGAACAACGTGAGACGACGATCTGTGGCATTTTCAGGAATCTATCTTGAAGCGTATCTGAACGATCGTCCACCAATATACTCGAGGTACCTACTGCCTCTAAGCGAGAATGTAGATAAAATTGACTACAAAAATCGCCTTTAGGTGGTGTGATAGAATGATTTTTACCATTCTCGGGGACTAATAAGAAGTTTTTATTAGAGATAGTTCATCAAAGATCTAGAGGTAACTACTGGTCCTAAAGGCGATAGGAGGACCAAATGGATAGCCTAAATCGTCTTTGAACAATGTGAGACGACGATTTGTGGCATTTCCAGGAACCAATCATGAGGCGTCCACAAACGATTGTCCACCAAAATAGTCGAGGTAGCTGCAGCATCTAAGCGAGAAGGTAGACAAAATGGATGGCTAAATTCGCCTTTACAGAGTGTGATATAATGATTTACAGCATTTTCTGGAAGTTTTTTTAATGGATTTATTAGAGATAGTCCAATAAAGGACATTAGGTAGCAACTGCTCCTGTATATGATAGGAGAAGCAAATGGATATCCTAAATCGTCTTTAAACGATGTGGGACGTCGATCTGTGGCATCTTCATGAACCCATCATGAAGTGTTTCTGAACGATCGTTCACCAAAATAGTGGAGGTACCCACTGCCTCTAAGCGACAAGATAGACAAAACGGATGAACAAAATCGGCTTCACAAGATGTGATACAATGATTGATGCCTTTTTCGGGAACCTATATTGAAGTATCTATTAGAGATAGTCCACCAAAGAACATCAGGTAGCTACTGCTACTATATGTGATACTAGGACTAAATGGATAGCCTAAATCATCTTTGAACGGTGTGAGACGACGATTTGTGGCAATTTAAGGAACCTATCATAAAGCGTTTCTGAAGGATCGCCCACAAAAATTCCTTAGGTTCCAACTGCCTCTAAGTGAGAAAGTAGATAAAATGGATGGCCAAAATCGATTTTACAAGGTGTGATACAATGATTTCTGCCGTTCTCGGGAACCAACATAAGGTATTTATTTGAGATAGTCCACCAAAGTGTATGAGGTAGCTACTGCTTCTATATGTGATATTAGGACCAAATGAATGACCTAAATCGTCTTTGAACATTGTGAGACGACGATTTTTGGCATTTTCAGAAACCCATCATGAATCGTTTCTGAACGATCGTTCACCAAAATACTGGAGGTACCTACTGCCTCTAAGCGACACGGTAGACAAAATGGACGACTAAAATCGCCTTTACAGGGTGTGATACAATGGACTTTACCGTTCTCGGGAACCAACATGAGGTATTTATTTGAGATTGTCGACCAAAGGATATGAGGTAGCTACTGCTTCTATATGTGATATTAGGACCAAATGGATAGACTAAATCGTCTTTGAACGGTGTGAGACAACGATTTTTGGTATTATCAGGAACCTATCATGAAGCGTTTCCGAAGGATCGTCCACCAAGGTACTCGAGGTACCTACTGCCTCTAAGCGACAATGCTCACAAAATGGATGAACAAAATCGTCCTTACAGGGTTTGATACATTGATTTATGACATTCTCGGGAACCTATCTGATGTATCTATTAGAGATCGTCCAACAAACAACATGAGGTAGCTACTGCTTCTACATGTTATGTTAGGACCAAATGGATAGCCTAAATCGTCTATGAACGAAGTGAGACGACGATTTGTGGCATTTTCAGGAACCTATAATGGAGCGTTTCTGAAGGATAGCCCACCGAAATACTCGAGGTACCTACTGCCTCTACGCGACAAGTTAGATAAAATGGATGAGCAAAATCGGCTTTACAGGGTGTGATACAGTGATTTATGCCATTTTCGGGAACCTATAATGAAGTATCTATTAGAGAAAGTCCAACAAAGGACATTAGGTAGCTACTGCTTCTATACGTGGTAGTAGGAAGAAATGGATGGCCTAAATCGTCTTTGAACGGTGTGAAACGACGATTTGTGACATTTACAGGAACCTATCATGAGGCGTTCCCAAACGATTTTCCACCAAAATAGTCTAGGTACCTACTGCATCTAAGCGAGAAAGTAGATAAAATATATGGCCAAAATCGCCTTTACAGTGTGTGATACAATGATTTTTACCGTTCTCGGGAAGCAATATGAGGTATTCATTAAAGATAGTCCACCAAAGAACATGAGGTAGCTACTGCTTCCATATGTGATATTTGCCTCTACGCGACAAAGTTGATAAGATGGATGAACAAAATCGGCTTTACAGGATGTGATACAATGATTTTTGCCATTTTCGGGACCCACATCGATGTATTCATTAGAGATAGTTCTCCAAAAGACGTGAGGTAGCTACTGCTTCTACATGTGATAGGAGAACCAAATGGATAGCACAAATCTTCTTTCAACGGTGTGAGACGTCGATTTGTGGCATTTTCGTGAACCTATCATGAAACGTTTCTGAAGGATCGCCCTCCAAAATACTCGAGGTGCCTACTGCCTCTAAGCGAGAAAGTAGATAAAATGGATGGCCAAAATCGCTATTACAGGGTGTGATACAATGATTTATCCCATTCTCGGGAACCTATATGATGTTTTTATTAGAGATCGTCCACCAAAGGACGTGAGGTAGCTACTGCTTTTATATGTGATAGGAGGAAAAAATGGATAGCCTAAATCGTCTACGAAAGGTGTGAGACGACGATCTGTGGCATCTTCAGGAATCTATCGTGAAGCGTTTCTCAACGATCGTCCATTAAAGTACTCGAGGTTCCTACTGCCTCTAAGCGACAAAGTTGATTAAAATGGATGGCCAAAATCGCCTTTACAGGGTGTGATACAATGATTTATACCATTCTAAGGATCCTAAATGATGTATTGATCAGAGATCGTAAAAGAAAGAACATGAGGTTACTACTGCTCCTATACGTGATGGGAGGAACAAATGGATAGCATAAATCGTCTTTGAACGGTGTGAGACGTCGATTTGTGGCATTTTCATGAACCCATCATGATGCGTTCCTGAAAGATCGTTCACCAAAATACTGGAGGTACTTACTGCCTGTGAGCGACAAGGTAGACAAAATGGATGAACAAAATCGGCTTTACAGGATGTGATACAATGATTGATGCCATTTTCGGGAACCTTATTTGAAGTATCTATTAGAGATAGTCCACCAAAGAACATCAGGTAGCTACTGCTTCTATATGTGATAGTAGGACTAAGTGGATAGCCTAAATCGTCTTTGAACGGTGTGAGACGACGATTTGTGGCAATTTCAGGAACCTATCATAAAGCGTTTCTGAAGGATCGCCCACAAAAATACTCTAGGAACCAACTGCCTCTAAGTGAGAAAGTAGATGAAATGGATGGCCAAAATCGATTTTACAAGGTGTGATACAATGATTTCTACCGTTCTCGAGAACCAACATAAGGTATTTATTTGAGATAGTCCACCAAAGAGTATGAGGTAGCTACTGCTTCTATATGTGAAATAAGGACCAAATTAATGAACTAAATCGTCTTTGAACATTGTGAGACGACGATTTTTGGCATTTTCAGAAACCCATCATGAATCGTTTCTGAACGATCGTTCACCAAAATACTGGAGGTACCTACTGCCTCTAAGCGACACGGTAGACAAAATGGACGACTAAAATCGCCTTTACAGGGTGTGATACAATGGACTTTACCGTTCTCGGGAACCAACATGAGGTATTTATTTGAGATTGTCGACCAAAGGATATGAGGTAGCTACTGCTTCTATATGTGATATTAGGACCAAATGGATAGCCTAAATCGTCTACGAAAGGTGTGAGACGACGATCTGTGGCATTTTCAGGAATCTATCGTGAAGCGTTTCTGAACGATCGTCCACCAAAATACTCGAGGTACCTACTGCCTCTAAGCGACAAAGTTGATAAAATGGATGGCCAAAATCGCCTTTACAGGGTGTGATACAATGATTTATACCATTCTAGGGAACCTAAATGATGTATTTATTAGAGATCGTAAAACAAAGAACATGAGGTAACTACTGCTCCTATACGTGATGGGAGGAACAAATGGATAGCATAAATCGTCTTTGAACGGTGTGAGACGACGATTTGTGGCATTTTCAGGAGCCTATCATGAGGCGTTTCTGAGCGATCGTCCACCAAAGTGCTTGAGGTGCCTACTGCATGAAATCGTAAGGGCATATAAAATGGATGGCCAAAATCGCTTTTACAGGGTTTGATACAATGATTTTTACTATTCTCGGGAACCTATATGATGTATTTATTAGAGATAGTCCACCGAAGGACGTGAGGTAGCTACTGCTTCTATATGTGATAGGAGGACCAAATGGATAGCCTAAATCGACTATGAACGGTGTGAGACGACGGTTTGTGGCATTTTCAGGAACCTATCATGAAGCGCTTCTGAACGATCGTCCACTAAAATACTCGAGGTACGTACTGCATCTAAGCGAGAAAGTAGATAAAATATATGGCCAAAATCGCCTTTACAGTGTGTGATACAATGATTTTTACCGTTCTCGGGAAGCAATATGAGGTATTCATTAAAGATAGTCCACCAAAGAACATGAGGTAGCTACTGTTTCCATATGTGATATTAGGACCAAATGGATAGCCTATATCGTCTTTGAACGGTGTGAGACGACGATTTGTGGCATTTTCAGGAGCCTATCATGAGGCGTTTCTGAGCGATGGTCCTCCAAAATACTTGAGGTGCCTACTGCATGTAATCGTAAAGGTATATAAAATAGATGGCCTAAATCGCTTTTACAGATTGTGATACATTGATTTTTACTATTCTCGGGAACCTATATGATGTATTTATTAGAGATAGTCCACCGAAGGACGTGAGGCAGCTACTGCTGCTGTATGTGATAGGAGGTGCAAATGGATAGCCTAAATCGACTATGAACGGTGTGAGACGACGATTTGTGGCATTTTCAGGAACCTATCATGAAGCGTTTCTGAACGATCGTCCACCAAAATACTCGAGTTGCCTACTGAATGAAATCGTAAGGGCATATAAAATGGATGGCCAAAATCGCTTTTCCAGGGTTAGATACAATGATTTTTACTATTCTCGGGGACCTATATGATGTATTTATTAGAGATAGTCCACCGAAGGACGTGAGATAGCTACTGCATCAATACGTGATAGGAGGACCAAATGGATAGCCTTAATCGACTATGAACGGTGTGAGACGACGGTCTGTGGCATTTTCAGGAACCTATCATGAAGCGCTTCTGAACGATCGTCCACTAAAATAGCTTCTGCATCTATATGTGATAGGAGGTCCAAATGGATAGCCTAAGTCGTCTTTGAACGGTGTGAGACGCCGATTTGTGGCATTTTCAGCAACCTATCGTGAGGCGTTTCTGAAGGATCGTCCACCAAAATACTCGAGATACCTACTGCCTCTAAGCGACAAAGTTTATAAAATGGATGAACAAAGTCGGATTTACAGGGTGCGACACAATGACTTATGCCATTTTCGGGTACTTATATTGAGTATTTATTACAGATAGTCCACAAAGGCATGAGGTAGCTACTACTTCTATATGTGATAGTAGGACCAAATGGATAGCCTAAATCGGCGATGAACGAAGTGAGACGACGGTTTGTGGCATTTTCAGGAACCTATCATGAGGCGTTTCTGAAGGATCGTACACCAAATTACTCGAGGTACCTACTGCCTCTTAGCGACAAAGTTGATAAAATGGATGAACAAAGTCGTCCTTAGAGGGTTCGATACATTGATTTATGCCATTTTCGGGAACCTACACTGAAGTATCTATTAGAGATAGTCCACCAAAGACCACAAGGTATCTACTGCTCCTATATGTGATATTAGGACCAAATGGATAACCTATACCGACTTCGAACGGTGTGAGACGACGATTTTTGGCATTTTCAGGAACCTATCATTAGGCGTTTCTGAAGGATCGTCCACCAAAATACTCGAGGTACCTACTGCATCTAAGCGACAAAGTTGATAAAATTGATGAACAAAATCGTCCTTACAGGGTTTGATACATTGATTTATGCCATTTTCGGGAACCTACATTGTAGTATCTATTAGAGATGGTCCACCAAAGAACGCGAGGTAGCTCCTGCTCCTGTATGTGGTGAAAGGAACAAATGGATAGCCTAAATCGTCTGTGAACGAGGTGAGACGACGATTTGTGGCATATTCAGGAACCTATTAGGAAGCTTTTCTGAAGGATCGCTCACCTAAACACTCAAGGTCCTTTTGCCTCTAAGCGAGAAAGTAGATAAAATGGATGAACAAAATCGGCCTTACAGGATGTGATACAGAGATTTATGCCATTTTCGGAATCCTATAATGAAGTATCTATTAGAGATAGTCCACCGAAGAACGTGAGGTAGCTGCTGCTTCTATATGCGATAGGGGGGCCAAATGGTTAGCCTAAATCGTCTTTAAACGGTGTGAGACGTCGATATGTGGCATTTTCATGAACCCATCATGAAACGTTTCTGAAAGATCGTTCACCCAAATACTGTAGGTACCAACTGCCTCTAAGCGACAAGGTTGATAAAATGGATGAACAAAGTCGTCCTTACAGGGTTTGATACATTGATTTATGCCATTTTCGGGAACCTACATTGAAGTACCTATTNTAAGATAAAATGGATTGCCAAATTCGCCTTTACAGGGTATGATACAATGATTTTTACCATTCACGGGAACCAATATGAAGTATCTATTAGAAACAGTCCACCAAAGAACATGAGGTAGATACTGCTCCTATACGTAATAGGAGGACCAAATATATGGCCTAAATCGCCTTGAACGGTGCGAGGCGACTATTTGCGACATTTTTAGGAATCTATCGCGAAGCGTTTCTGAACAATAGTCCACTAAAATGCTCGAGGTACCTACTGCCACTAAGCGAGAAGTTATCTTTGAAAGATGTGAGACGACGATTTGTGACATTTCTAGGAACCTAGCGCGAAGCGTTTCTGAACGATAGTCCACTAAAATACTCGAGGTACCTCTTGCCACTAAGCGAGAAAGTAGATAAAATGGATGTCCAAATTCGCCTTTACAGGGTGTGATACAATGATTTATACCATTCTCTATAACTTATATGATGTATTTATTAGAAATAGTCCACCAAAGAACATGAGGTGGATACTGCTTCTATACGTGATGGGAGGGCCAAATAGATAGCCTAAATCGTCTTGAACGGTGTGAGACGACGATTTGTGACATTTTTAGGAACCTATAGCGACGCGTTTCTGAACGATAGTGCACTAAAATTCTCGAGGTACCTACTGCTTCTAAGCGAGAAAGTAGATAAAATGGATGGCCAAATTCGCCTTTACAGGCTGTGACACAATGATTTATACCATTATCGATAACTTTTATGCTGTATTTATTAGAAATAGTCCACCAAAGAACCTGAGGTAGCTACTGCCTCTATACGTGATAGAAGGTCCAAGTAGATAGCCTAAATCGTCTTTGAACTGTGTGAGACATCGATTTGTGGCATTTTTAGAAACCTAGCGCGAAGCGTTTCTGAACGATAGTGCACTAAAATACTCGAGGTACCTACTGCCTCTAAGCGAGAAAGTAGATAAAATGGATGTCCAAATTTGCCTTTACAGGGTGTGATATAATCATTTTTACGATTCTCGGAAACCTATTTGAAAGATTTATTAAATAGTTCACCAAAGAACATGAGACAGCTACTGCTTCTATACGTAATAGGAGGACCAAATAGATAGCCTAATTCGTCTTGAACGGTGTGAGACGATGATTTGTGACATTTTTAGGAATCTATCGCGAAGCGTTTCTAAACGATAGTTCTCTAAACTACTCGAGGTACCTACTGCCCCTAAGCGAGAAAGTAGATAAAATAGATGGCCAAATTCGCCTTTATAGGGTGTGATACAATAATTTTCACGATTCTCGGAAACCCATATTGAAGTGTTTATTAGCGATAGTCCAGATAAGAAAATGAGATAGCTGCTGCTTCTATACGCGGTAGGACCAAATGGATAGCCTAAACCGTCTTGAACGGTGTGAGACGACGATTTGTGACAATTCTAGGAACCTATCGCGAAGCGTTTCTAAACTATAGTCCACTAAAATATTTGAGGTACCTACTGCCACTAAGCGAGAAAGTAGATAAAATGGATGGCCAAAATCGAATTTACAGTGTGTGATACAATGATTTATACTATTCTAGATAAGTTGTACGAAGCATTTATTAGAGATAACCCACCAACGAACATTAGGTAGCTACTATTTCTATACGTGATAGGGCGAGCAAATGGATAGTCTAAATCGTCTTTGAACCGTGTGAGACGGCGTTTTGTGGCATTTTCAAGAACCTATCCTGACGCGTCTCTGAACCATCGTCCATTAAAACACTCGAGGTACCTACTGCCACTAAGCGAGAAAGTAGATAAAATGGATGGCCAAATTCGAATTTACTGGGTGTGATACAATTGTTTATACCATTCTCGAGAATCTATATGAAGGATTTATTTAATAGTCCACCAAAGAACATGAGGTTGCTACTGCTTCTGTATGTCTATGCACTGTGTGAGACGACGATTTGTGACAATTCTAGGAACCTATCGCGAAGCGTTTCTGAACGCTAAAGTGCTTAAGGTACCTACTGCCACTAAGCGAGAAACTAGATAAAATGGATGGCCCAATTCGAATTTACAGGGGGTGATACAATGATTTTTACCATTCTCGGGAACCTACATGAAGTATTTATCATTTGGTCTAGCAATAAACATGAGGTACCAACTGCTTCTATTGGTGATAGGAGGACCAAATTGATATCCTAAATCGTCTTTGAACCGCGTGAGACGACGATTTGTGGCATCTTCAGGAACCTGTCATGACGCGTCTCTGAAGCATCGTCCACTAAAATACTCGAGGTACCTACTGCCACTAAGCGAGAAAGTAAATAAAATGGATGGCCAAATTCGCAATTACTGGGTGTGCTACAATGATCAATACCATTCTCGGGAACCTATATAATGGAATTATTAGCTAGTCCACCAAAGAACATGAGGTAGATACTGCTTCTATACGAGATAGAATGACAAAATCTATCGCGAAGCTTTTCTGAACGATAGTCCACTAAAGTACTCATGGTACCAACTGCCACTAAGCGAGAAGGTAGACAAAAGGGACTGCCAAATTCGCCTTTACAGGGTGTGATACAATGATTTTTACCATTCTCGGGAACCAATATGAAGTACTTATCAGATATAGTCCACCCAAGATGAGGAGGTACCTACTGCTTTTATACGTGATAGGAGGACCAAACGGATAGCCTAAACCGTCTTTGAACGGTGTGAGACGACGATTTGTGACATTTTTGGGTATCTATCGCGAAGCGTTTCTGATCGATAGTCCACTAAAATACTCGAGGTACCTACTGCCACTAAGCGAGAAAGTAGATAAGGTGGATGACCAAATTCCCTTTACAGGGTGTGACACAATGATTTATACTATTCTCTATAACTTATATGAAGAACATTAGTTAGCTACTATTTCTATATGTGATAGGAGGACCAAATGGATAGCCTAAATCTTCTTGAACGGTGTGAGTCGGCGACTTGTGACATGTTTAGGAATCTATCGCGAAGCGTTTCTGAACGATAGTCCACCAAANCGGTTTTCAAACCGATAAAGGTAATGATATTACAAAAAATAAGAGTGTTTTCGATCACTGCGACCTAACAAATTTTAAAGTTCACTTAGGATCCACTATGTACCCGTATGATAATTTGAATTTAGATTTTGATCTTTCCAGATTTGCTGTTTTGTACGAAATGTATGTTAATTTTCAACAATCGTATTATGGTAATGTAAGTGAACCCTTATTCGATCCTAAGGAATTCCGAACAACTGCTCCTCTTGTAAAAGTAGACTGCTCTTATCAAAACGAAATTGTGAAATCTGGAAGTATCGATATTCGCTTAGAAATTTAAACTAAACGCAATATACCAGATAAAACAGCAGCTTACTGTTTAATCACTCATGATCGTGTGATACGTTACAATCCCTCTACAAACTTGGTTCAAGAAGTATAAAACCCAATGACTACATCCATACTTCACTTTCTTTACCGGTACTGTACAGTGAGCACGATGACTTTCTTACTAGATGTACAAGGTTTTCAATGTTGTGAGAATCGATTTGTTTTCAAGGAAGTAGCTATTGTTGTGCTAAAAGAAGAAACAATTTATCATTTCACATTTCAGCCACCATTTCCATGGGACGCCCTCCCAGTTCGTTACAGAAGTCAAAATCGTTGGTTAACCAGAAATTTTCATGGGTTATATTGGGATGACGGTGATGTTCCATACTCTACGATTTATGATAGTATTCATCCTATATTGATGGAGTCAACAATTGTATATGTTAAGGGATTACAAAAGAAAATGTGGTTATTGGAATACTTTCCTAATGTTAACTTTGTTAACATTGAAGACATCGAATGTCCATCTCTCTTAAGTCTAGCAGCTGATTTTAAAGTAAACGTGTGTTCTTATCATTTATTTAAAACAGCTATAGAACCAACTTGTGCTTACAAAAATGTTCTTTTATTAAAATATTGGTTGTCTTTACACTCATAAAATCATTTAAACAAATAAAACACATTAAAATAAAATATAGATTTTTTATTCTCTTACATAACGCTATATATTTTACATTTGTATTTCTATATCAACTGCTTTTCCGACAAATCCTTTGAGTCGAATTGATGGATGACCCACTTTTTTATCTATTTTATCGTTTATATCCTCGATTTCTGCATCCGTAAAAGCTTCTGCATGTCTGCAGGAAAGAAATATAACAAAGCTGTACAAATCAGCTAACAGACGAGGACCCCATTTTGTGTGAACCTTTTTGAAGCGTTGTACGGGATACGTTTGATTCACTTCCAATGATGTTAGAGAACGTATTTCTTTTTCTTCATAACCCACCCGCACACTATTAAACTTTTCGATAAAGCTTTCCATGTTTACTAACTTACACACTCAACTCTTCTAAACTTCTACTGCTCCTTCACTCATTCGCGTAACTTATGTACCTAAAACCCCTTCCACTAAAACAAGTCTCTCTGGAGGGGCAGTGCAATAAGAACACGTTCTTCGTATTCATCATCTTAGTTGTAATGGAAAAACCAATCATGATCAGTGTATCGTCGTTGCTGATTTTAACATATTTATATAACAACACCCTCTACATTTCACGACCTGATAATACAATTGGTGATCAAGCCTATGTTTGTAAAAATTTTAATAAAGATATTGATGTGCCTTGTGCATGGATGAAAAATTGGGGATCTGTTATTTTAAAAAATGTGAATGGTACAAATGTTTATACCATTGAAAACGTGGAAAACCTGCACTCTGTAAAACTTGCATTCATTGAAAAAGATGGACAGTCTCGAAAATACGTTGAAAGCCGATGGATTCACCTTCATGAGGCTGAAAACAGAGAGGGCTCTGTATCAAAGGGTTACATCACCGACTCTTTCCTATTTCTACAAGTTGTAAGCACTATTAATGTAATTTTATTATTCAATATTTTGATTGTAGCACTCATATACTTTATTTATATCAAAATAAAGAATCGTTAACCTTAACAACATTTCATTTAATTATCGACATAACATTTAACTGTACAACTCAACCACCTTCTCCCTCGTCCTAGCGTATTCCTACTTCTTTCCCTCTCACAACCAAATAACTTCTATTTAAAAACCGCATTCTTTGCAGTATAAACGCAACCAATATATGTATTAATGCAAGAGCCAATAACATCATGTGACCAGTAACAGATTTAACAGTTACACGTTTACGATCGATGACGTTTCGTCACTTACCTACTCCTCTGTGCTAGAATCGGTTATCTTACCCTACTCACCGGAACCTACATGAAGTATTTATTATATGGTCCACCAAAGAACATGAGGCAGCTACTGCTTCTATTCGTGATAGGAGGACCAAATGGATAGCCTAGATCGTCTTTGAACTGTGTGAGACGGCGAATTGTGACATTTTTAGGAACCTACAGCAAAGCGTTTCTTAACGATAGACCACCAAGATACTCGAGGTACCTACTGCTTCTAAGCGAGAAAGTAGGTAAAATGGATGGAAAAATTCGCCCCTACTGGGTGTGATACAATGATTTATACAATTCTCGATAACTTATATGAAGCATTTATTAGAGGTAGCCCTCCAACGAACATTAATTGGCTACTATTTCTATACGTGGTAGGATGACCAAATTGATAGCCTATATCGTCTTTGAACCGTGTGAGACGGCGTTTTGTGGCATTTTCAGTAATCTATCAAGACGCGTCTCTGAACCATCGTCCACTAAAATACTCCAGAAGCCTACGGCCACTAAGCGCGAAAATAGATAAAATGGATGGTCAAATACGCCTTTGCAGGGAGTGGTACAATAACTTATACCATTCTCGAGAACCTATATGAAGGATTTATTAAATAGTCCACCAAAGAACATGAGGTAGCTACTGTTTCTATACGTGATAGAAGGACCAAATGGTTAGCCTAAATCGCCTTTGCACTGTGTGAGACGACGATTTATGACAATTTTAGGAACCTATCGCGAAGCGTTTCTAAACGATAGTCCATTGAGATACTCAAGGTACCTACGGCCTCTGAGCAAGAAAGTAGATAAAATAGATGGCAAAATTCGCCTGTACAGGGTGTGATACAATGATTTTTAACATTCTCGGGAACCAATATGAAGTATCCTTTAGATATAGCCCACCAAAGAACATGAGGTAGCGACTGCTTCTATTCGTGATAGGAGGAAAAAATGGATAACGTAGATCGTCTCTGAACTGTGTGAGACGACGAATTGTGACATTTTTAGGAACCTATAGCAAAGCGTTTCTGAACGATAGTCCACCCATACAGCACATGTTTATCCATAGGATGTTAAAAGAACATCCATCTGGGATTTTAAGGATATCTTATACAGATCCGTTTCATGTTCGGCGGACGTCTTCAGGATGTCGTATGGATAGACGAATGTCACAGTTTCATACATTCATAAAATATACTCAACGGACATTTGAAAAACATACGGACGGGATATTTACAGGACATCTTAGGAATGACACATATATATCGTATTGTTTGCTATCATACTTTTTGATGGAATAGGCTATCTTTATACAAACGCATATGAATCTCTATCTAAGTTTATTGCATACAAATAAAAAAATACTTATTTGAACATGTTATGGATAAATACAAGGTAATAATATTACAATAAGGAATTTCGTTTACTTTTGGTGATTAACTGTTCTTTTGCTCTTCGCAATTTTTTATCCCTTCTTCTAGATTCTTGCTTGAACAACTGGATGTTGCTTGATTTAATCTAGCAGCATCTGTGGAATAGAAAAAAAACATATTAATAGTTTTTAAAAAAATATTAGTATGTAACTTATGATTAATCATACCTATCTAAATTTACTTAATGAAAACTTATAATCCTATTTTATTAATTAGTAACTTACTTATTATCAGTCTAGATAGATGGAGATGACAAAATACTTCCTTTTTTTTGGCACCTTTGGCCAGTTATATCTTACGGAAATATCGTCCGACAAAATTTTTGTAAACACCCTCTTTACAAATTCGTAGGGAGTATGTCCGCCAATTCTTACAACTTCTTGTGCCTAAAAAATATTAACTGCAGGTATTTCTACACAAAACTAATTAAGCAAATTTACCGATAATAATAATAAATTTTCGTGATTAAGAAATATATTTATTACAGATTCATTTTTAGAGATAATATTTTCTGGAAAACGAGATGTAACAGGCAACTGGAATTGTAAATTTAATTTATTCGTAGTGCAATTATTATTATCTGCGTATTTCTGACTAAAGGTATATATTTTTTTGGTATTATATAGATGCTATTAATAAAGAAATTTCAGATGTTTTTTTAGCGACCCTGTATCGCTGCCTCGGCAATTTTAATTTAACCATCACGAAAAAATATTGTTAAGTACGTTATTATTATCACAGGTAGCTACTGCCTCTATTCGTGATAGGAGGACCAAATGGATAGCGTAGATTGTCCTTGAACTGTGTGAGACGACGAATTGCGACATTTTTAGGAACCTATAGCGAAGTGTTTCTGAACGATAGTCCACTAAAATACTTGAGGTACCTACTGCCACTAAGCGAGAAAGTAGATGAAATAAATGGCAAAAATCGCCTTTACAGGGAGTGATACAATGATTTTTAACATTCTCGGGAACCAATATGAAGTATTTATTAGATATAGCCCACCAAAGAACATGAGGTTGCCACTGCTTCTATACGTGATAGAAGGACCAAATGGATAGCCTAAATCGTCTTTGCACTGTGTGAGACGACGATTTGTGACGATTTTAGGAACCTATCGCGAAGCGTTTCTGAAGGATAGTCCACTAAAATACTTAAGGTACATACAGCCTCTAAGCAAGAAAGTATATAAAATGGATGGCAAAAATCGCCTTTACAGAGAGTGACACAATGATTTTTAAAATTCTAGAAAACCTATATCGAAGCATTTATTAGAGATATTCCACCAAAGAACATGAGATAGCTACTGCTTCTATACGTGATAGGAGGAGCAAATAGATAGCCTAAATCGTCTTGAACGGTGAAAGACGACGATTTGTGACATTTTTAGGAATCTATCGCGAAGCGTTTCTAAACGATAGTCCACTAAAATACTCAAGGTACCTACTGCCTCTAAGCGAGAGGGTATATAGGATGGATGGCAAAAATCGCTTTTACTGGGTGTGATACAATGATTTACACCATCCCCGGGAACCTATATGAAGTATTTATTAGATGGTCCACCAAGGAACATGAGGTATCCACTGCTTCAACACGTGATAGGAGGACCAAATGGATAGCCTAGAATGTCTTCGAACTGCGTGAGACTACTATTTGCGACATTTTTAGGAATCTATCGAGAAGCGTTCCTGAACGATAGACCACTAAAATAGTCGAGGTACCTACTGCCTCTAAGCGAGAAGGTAGATAAAATGGATGGTCAAATTCGCTTTTGCAGAGTGTGACACAATGATTTATACCATCCTCGATAACTTATATGAAGTATTTATTAGAGATGATCCACCAAAGAACATTAGGTAGCTACTGCCGCTATACGTGATAAGATCACTAAATGGAAAGCCTAAATCGTCTTTGAACCGCGTGAGACGGCGATTTGTGGCATCTTCAAGAACCTATCATGACGCGTCTCTGTAGTATCGTCCACTAAAATACTCGAGGTACCTACTGCCACTAAGCGAGGAAGTAGATAAAGTAGATGACCAATTTCGCCTTTACAGGGTGTGATACAATGATTTTTACCATTCACGGGAGCCAACATGAAGTATTTATTAGAAACAGTCCACCAAAGCACATGATTTAGATACTGCTTCTATATGTGATAGGAGGACCAAATAGATAGCGTAAATCATTTTGAACGGTGTGACACGACGATTTGTGACATGTTTAGGAGTCTATCGCGAAGCGTTTCTGAAGGATAGTCCACAAAAATACTCGAGGTACCTACAGCCTCTAAGCGTGAAGGTAGATAAAATGGATGGCCAAATTCGAATTTACTGGGTGTGATACAATGATTTATACCATCCTCGGGAACCTATATGAAGTATTTATTAGAGATAATCCAACAAAGAACATTAGGTGGCTACTGCTCCTATACGTGATAAGATGACTAAATGGATAGCCTAAATCGTCTTTGAACCGCGTGACACGGCGATTTGAGGCATCTTCAAGAACCTATCATGACGCGTCTCTTTAGCATCGTCCACTAAAATACTCGAGGTACCTACTGCCACTAAGCGAGGAAGTAGATAAAGTAGATGACCAATTTCGCCTTTACAGGGTGTGATACAATAATTTTTACCATTCACGGGAACCAATATGAAGTATTTATTAGAAACAGTCCACCAAAGAACATGAGGTAGATACTGCTTCTATACTTGATAGGAGGACCAAATAGATAGCCTAAATCGTCTTGAACGGTGTGACACGACGATTTGTGACATTTTTAGGAATCTATCGCGCAGCGTTTCTGAACGATAGACCACTAAAATACTAATGGTACCTACTGCCACTAAGCGAACCAAAATACTCGAGGTACCTCTTGCCACTAAGCGAGAAAGTAGATAAAATGGATGTCCAAATTCGCCTTTACAGGGTGTGATACAATGATTTATACCATTCTCTATAACTTATATGATGTATTTATAAGAAACGGTCCACCAAAGAACATGAGGTGGATACTACTTCTATACGTGATAGGAGGGCCAAATAGATAGCCTAAATCGTCTTCAACGGTGTGAGACGACGATTTGTGACATTTTTAGGAACCTATCGCGAAGCGTTTCTGAAGGATAGTCCTCCAAAATACTTGAGGTACCTACTGCCTCTAAGCGAGAAAGTAGGTAAAATGGATGGCCAAATTCGCCTTTACAGGCTGTGATACAATGATTTATACCATTCTCGATAACTTATTTGCTGTATTTATTAGAAATAGTCCACCAAAGAACATGAGGTAGCTACTGCCCATATACGTGATAGATGGTCCAAGTGGCTAGCCTAAATCGTCTTTGAAATATGTGAGACGACTATCTGTGGCATATTTAGGAACCTATTGCGAAGCGTTTCTGAACGATAGACCACCAAAATACTCGAGGTACCCACTGCCTCTAAGCGAGAAAGAATATAAAATGGATGGCAAAAATCGCCTTTACAGGGAGTGATACAATGATTTTTAAAATTCTCGAAAACCTATATTGAAGCATTTATTAGAGATAGTGCACCAAAGAACATGAGGAAGCTACTGCTTCTATACGTGATAATAGGACCAAATAGATAACCTAAACAGTCTTTAATGGTGATAGACGACGATTTGAGACATTTTTAGGAATCTATTGTTAAGCGTTTCAGAACGATAGTTCACCAAAGTACTCGAGGTACCTACTGCCACTATGCGAGAGAGTAAATGGATGGCCAAATGCGCCTTTACACAGGATGATACAATGATTTTTACCATTCTCTGGAACCAACATGAAGTATCTATTCTATATAGTCCACCAAAGACATGAGGTATATGGATGAATTTTAAATGGATAGCCTAGATCGTCTTCGAACCATGTGAGACGACTATTTGTGACATTTTTAGGAACCTATCGCGAAGCGTATCTGAACGATAGACCACTAAAATAATCGACGTACCTACTACCTCTAAGCGAGAAAGTAGATAAAATGGATGGCCAAATTACCCTTTACAAGGTGTGATGCAATAATTTATACCATTCTCGATAACTTATATGATGTATTTATTAGAGAAAGACCACCAAAGAGCATGAGGTAGCTACTGCTTCTATACGTGATAGAAGGACCAAATGGATTGCCTAAATCGACATTGAACTGTGTGAAACGACGATTTCTGACATTTTTAGGAACCTATCGCGAAGCTTTTCTGAACGATAGTCCACTAAAGTACTCGAGGTACCTACTGCCACTAAGCGAGAGAGTGGATAAAATGAATGGCCAAATTCGCTTTTACAGGGTGTGATGCAATGATTGATACCATTCTCGGGAACCCATATGAAGTATTTATTAGATGGTTCACCAAAGACTATGAGGTAGCTACTGCTTCTATACGTGATAGGAGGACCAAATAGATAGCCTAAATCGGCTCTGGACTGTGTGAGACGACGATTTGTCACATTTTTAGGAACCTATCCCGAAGCGTATCTGAACGACAGTCCACTAAAATACTCGAGATTCCTACTGCCCCTACGCGAGAAATTAGATAAAATGGATGGGCAAATTCGCCTTTACAGGGTGTGATACAATGCCTGAAGCCTGAAGCGTCTTTGAACGGTGTAAGACGACGATTTGTGACATTTTTAGGAATCTATCGCGAAACGTTTCTGATCGATAGTGCACTAAAGTACTGGAGGTACTATACGTGATAGAAGGACCAAGTGGATTGCCTAAATCGACATTGAACTGTGTGAAACGACGATCTGTGACATTTTTGGGAGTCTATCGCGAAGCGTTTCTGAAGGATAGTCCACTAAAATACTCGAAGTACCTACTGCCACTAAGCGAGAAAGTAGATAAAATGAATGGCCAAAATCGCTTTTACTGGGTGTGATACAATGATTTATACCATTCACGGGAAGAATGAAGTATTTATTAGATAGTCCACCAAAGAACATGAGGTACCTACTGCTTCTATACACGATAGAAGGACCAAATGGATAGCCTAATTCGCCTCTACAGGGTGTGACACAACGATTTTTACCATTCTCGGGAGCCAATATGCAGTACTTATTAGAAATAGTCAACCAAAGAAAATGAGGTAATTACTGCTTCTATACGTAATAGGAGGACCAAGTAGATTGCTTAAACCGTCTTTGAACTTTGTGAGACGACAATTTGAGACATTTTTAGGAATCTATCGCGAAGCGTATCTGAACGATAGTCCTCCAAAATACTTGAGGTACCTACTGCCTCTAAGCGAGAAATTACATGAAATGTGTGGCCAAAATCGCTTTTGCTGGGTGTGATACAATGATTTATACCATCCTCGGGAACTCGAGGTACCTACTGCCTCTAAGCGAGAAAGTAGACAAAATGGATGGCCAAATTCGCCTTTAGAGGGTGTGATACAATGATTTTTAACATTCTCGGGAACCAATAAGAAGTACTTATTAGGTATAGTCCACCAAAGAACATGAGGTACCTACTGCTTTTATACGTGATAGGAGGAACAAATGGATAGCCTAAATCGTCTTTGAACGGTGTGAGACGACGATTTGTGACATGTATAGGAATCTGTTGCGAACCGTTTCTGAAGGATAGTCCACAAAAACACTCGAGGTACCTACAGCCTCTGAGCAAGAAAGTATATAAAATGGACGGCAAAAATCGCCTTTTCAGGGAGTGATACAATGATTTTTACCATTCTCGGAAACGCATATTGAAGTATTTATTAGAGACAGCCCACCAAAGAACATGAGGAAGCTACTGCTTCTATACGTGATAGTATTTATTTAGTATAGATAGCCTAAATCGTCTCTGAACTGTGTGAGACGACGATTTGTCACATTTTTAGGAACCTATCGCGAAGAGCTTCTGAACGATAGTTCACTAAAAGACTCGACACGCCAACTGCCTCTACGCGGGAATGTATATAAAATGGATGGCCAAAATCGCTTTTACTGGGTGTGATCCAATGATTTATACCATCCTCGGGAACCTATATGAAGTATTTATTAGAGATAATCCAACAAAGAACATTAGGTGGCTACTGCTTCTATACGTGATAAGATGGCCAAATGAATAGCTTAAATCGTCTTTGAACCGCGTGAGACGGCGATTTGGGGCATCTTCAGGAACCTATCATGACGCGTCTTTGAAGCATCGTCCACTAAAATACTAGAGGACCTACTACCACTAAGCGAGGAAGTAGATAGAATGGACGGACAAATACGCCTTTGCAGGGTGTGATACAATGATTTATACCATTCTCGGGAACCTATACGAAGGGTTTATTAAATACTCCACCAAAGAACATGAGGTAGCTACTGCTTCTATACGTGATAGAAGGACCAAATGGATAGCCTAAATCGTCTTTGCACTGTGTGAGACGACGATTTGTGACAATTTTAGGAACCTATCGCGAAGCGTTTCTGAACGATAGTCCACTAAA
>NW_020442433.1:21428-102450 GCF_000699045.2 Agrilus planipennis
GCGAAAATCGCCTTTACAGGGAGTGATACAATGATTTTTAAAATTCTAGAAAACCTATATTGAAGCATTTATTAGAGATAGTCCACCAAAGAACATGAGATAGCTACTGCTTCTACACGTGATAGGAGAACCAAATGGATAGCCCTAATCGTCTTAAACAGTGTAAGACGACGATTTGTGACGCTTTTAGGGATCTATCGCGAAGCGTTTCTAAACGATAGTCCTCTAAAATACTCGAGGTACCTACTGCCCCTAAGCGAGAAAGTAGATAAAATAGATGACCAAATTCGAATTTACTGGGTGTGATACAATGATTTATACCATTCTCGAGAATCTATATGAAGGATTTATTTAATAGTCCACCGAAGAAAATGAGGTAGCTACTGCTTCTATACGTGATAGAAGGACCAAATGGATAGCCTAAATCGTCCTTGCACTGTGTGAGACGACGATTTGTGACAATTTTAGGAACCTATCGCGAAGCGTTTCTGANGCTTACAAATTTTATTAGAGAAAATAGTGCGTATTTGATCAGTGGAAATGAAGTAGTCCCAACACGCCCTCTCAAATCGCACATTCTTCTCGCATACAATTACAACTATTGTACATATCCAAAACCTAAACCGTCGCGACACTTTTCGTGTCCTACACTTGGTAATGATTTTGTTAACACGTCCGCAATCATCTCATCTGTCGATACATGCTGAATTACAATATGACCATTCTCAACAGATTCACCAACAAAATGGTATTTTATATTAATATGCTTGGTTCGAGCGTGGAAAACATGATCATTCGCTAGACACTGAGCTCCGCGATTATCCACATACAGTGTTACACGTCCACTCACCAAGCCCTAACTCATTCATTAGGCTACGCAAATATAGGATGTTCCAGTTATATTAATTAATACTTATACCACAGACTCCTACGGGCATTTGGAGCATAAAATGTTATAACACTTTTGACTTTTGAAACAACATAAAAAATTATAACAGTTTTGATGACGGCTCTGCACAATCGCAAATTAATTACGATTGCCAGCTGATCGTAGAAAAATTCACCTTCAATAGGTCGGAATCAGCTGCTTTTTGGGGTAATGTTATTGTTTATGTTTGGTATTAAGTTACGAATCAGCCGAAGAAAATGCACCCGCGTTAAGGTCCATTAGATGACTGAACATGTTAGAAAAACTACGTATCTATCACAATCGAAAATCCCATGATCGTAAACTGAAGTGGACCTAATGTGGCCCATGATGTCGACTATTATGCTATTTTAAATAGAAAAGAAATTATAACAGCTACGGAATAGTTAGAAGCGGTGCACAAACAACCCTGGCCACCCAGCGTTTCGTAAAGGTTTTGTAACATAACGTACTAGTGTACGAAAACAAATGTATATGTTATGGTTGTAAAAGTTGAGACAAGATGCAGACCTACTTTGACCAAGCACATGTGTTAAACTGCTCATTCTGACGTTAGTTTTGTCTGGCAGGGCTCATTAACCCCACGTGGGGTAATGCAAGGGTGTGTCCAGAAGGACCAATTTTGGTTATTTTGTTTTCATTAAATGTAAGAAGCTAAATATTGATATAACCTCGTATAATTACACTGCTGGAAGTGACAGGAATAATTAATGTCGTAGTTTCTAACAGGTTGTTCAGTTTGCTTTGGATTGTTGTGGAATTTACTTGTTTGTTAGTGTTAGTTTATTTATTTAGTGGTCATTTCATAAAAGACTATTACAATAAGGATAATTAGTAGTGTGATAGTGCATTCTAGTAGGGTTCTTATTCAACCGTCAGTTGCTGGTGAGTTACATTACCAATGCATATCGTATAATTCGAAATATTCCCGATATCTTGGCCAAAATTCGCAGCAACTGGGTACGCCGCTGTCAGTGTTGCATTGGAGCGAACATTTTTTATAAAAGGTACGCTTTTCTTTTTCACTTTTACCTTTTTTTTACAAGGTGGAAGTGCATTCGGCTTCTTCTCAATTGTACGTTCAAAATTACAAAGACGATTTGCGAGTTCAATTGCGAGCTAGATTGAAAAATTGTATAACACTTTTTTGTTGTATTTTATGTCAGAAAGCCATGTTTTTTTTTTTAATTATTATAAATGGGACACCCTGTATAATGCTTCTTTTGCTGCTTCCGCGAGACTCACATACTCAGCTTCTGTGGAGGACAGCCCAACGGTACGTTGCTTCTGGGATTTCCACGTTATCGCAGAACCACCTAACAAAAATACATATCCTGAATAGGATTTTCTATCGGGCGTACAACCTCCCCAGTCGGCATCAGAATATCCAACTAATGACTCATCATTTTGAGTGTATATAAGTCCAATGTCAACAGTTCCCGCTAAGTACCTTAACACTCTTTTCGCAGCAAGCCAATGGCATTTGCGCGGTTTTTCTACTAATTGTGCTAGTCTCGATACAGTATTCACAATATCTGGGCGCGTCGCTACTGATAAATACATAAGCGCACCAATTAACCTCCGATACGGATAATTTTCTTGCGAATCACTATCATTCGTATCCTCAAAACGTATGTTCACCTCGGAAGGTGTTGCTACAGGATTACAATCACTCATACCGTGTTCTTTCAACAAATTAGTAATATATCCCGCCTGTGACAGTTCAATTTGATCTTCACTTTGGCATATTTCGAGTCCAAGACAGTATTCTGCAAGTCCCATGTCTTTCATCTCGAAATCTTCCCTCAATTTCTGCTTGATTTTATTCACAATGCCTGTAAGGAAATGCACGTGTTGGATGGCTCTTCCGGTGTACTGCTGTACCACATTAAAATGAATTAATTCCTCTAACTCTAACAGTATGCAGTGACGCGTTTTAATTTGTTGAAACAAGAAAATTTGGTTAATAAACTAAAATCATTAATAGTTGTGGATAAGGTTTTTATTTCTTGATTTTTAGATAAACGCCGTAAAATTAATTGAAATTGCGTTTGATTTTCGTCAATTTGGTTTTTTACAATATCAGCTGACAAAACGTATGCAATGTTTTCTAAATCTCAAAGGTATGGAAAATAAATCGTTTCGAATCGTGGGTCCTACAAATTGCGCATCATTGAGCCATATACCAGAGGTTGGTTTTGCAGAATCGTTGAAAACAACGTGAAGTTTGGTCGTTTCGCTCGATTCCTTTAAAACTGCATGGTGGGGTAGGTAATAATGAGGTGTAGCAATTTTGTCTGTGTCAATAATTGTCATGTGCCCTAATTTTTAATATTCGGATAAAAAAATCAGAATATTCTTCCCTAATTTTAGGATTTTTGTCCAGTTTTCGCTCAAGAGAATAAAATCGTTTGAGTGCAAGATCCCTTGATTGCCCTAACTCAACGACATTTTTCTTAAAGGGAATATTTACAATGAAACGGCCAGAAGCCGAACGCTTAGTAGTTTTTCTAAAGTGTTGCTCACAATAAATTTCATCGTCGGAATATTTGTTAAACTTGTTTGTGTGATCGTCTATTTCCCAAAATTGGTCCAATCTTTTTTGAAAATCATTTTCATTATTAATACTAAAATGTGTTAATGAAGTTGATGAAATATTATTAGTTTTGTTTAAAATAAGATTGCCTCCTATGATCTATCCTAATTTGGTATTCTGTAGTATAAGTGTATTGTTACCTAAGGAATGCTGTCCAACACATAACAGTTCCCAGAAAATATTTGCCCCTAATAAAATATCAATCTTTTTGCTTACATTACATTTAGGGTAGGCTAACTGAATATTTGTAGGTATTTCCAAATCTTTTAAGTTGAATGATCTTACAGGTAAATTTGCGGTAATTGTATCTAAAACTAGGCACGAAATATCACCACTATAATCGCTAATACGAGAAGTAAATTTTAAATTTGTTTTGAAAAAGATTGATTGACTCCAGATATTAATAAATTTGATTTTGATTTGCGTAATCCTAGTCTGTTGCATAACTCGCTCGTAACAAAACTAGATTGCGAACCAGGATCGAGGAGAGCCCTACAATAATGAACATTTCCGTGAATGTCGGATACCTTAACACTAGCTGTTGATAATAAAACTTGTGGGTCATTTGAAGAATGATTGGATAAAGTAACTTCATTTGAATTGTTTGAAGGACTAGGTTGCTGCAAATCTTGCTTAGAATTTTGATTTAAGGTGTTAATTTTAGAATCCTGCTCATGATAATTTTGATTTTCTATGTGCAACAGAGTGTTGTGCTTTTTGTCACACTTTTTAAAATTTCGCATTTTACATTCCCTAATTTCATGAAATGGTTTCAAACAGTTTAAGCATAATCGGAGTCTCTTCACTTGTGAAATACGCTCATATATAGTTAGTTTGAGGAAAGACTCACACATAAATATGGGATATGGACCCTTGCATAAAGCACAAATAGCTTTGAATGTACTTACATGCACATTTGTGTTTTTGCTACAAGTAACCTTAGAACTGGATTTTTTGTAACTTTGATTATTGCCTGTATTTTGACTACTTTATGTAGCCTCAATAGAACCGAGAATGTGACACCGTTTTTCAAGAAAACCTAAAAATTCTTGTAGATTAGGGAAATCGCCTGCAGGCTGAAATAGTTCCCATTCGGGACGGGTTGCACTACTAATTTTAGAAGTAATTATATGTATAAGTAGTACATCAGACGTCGGTTGATCATAATTCTTTAGTGATTGAATTATTTTTAGTGTATTGTCTAGCAATTTTTGTAATGATGCGTACGAGTCTTTGTGAATTGGCTCTAAATTAAAAAGAGGTTTAATGTTATTTTGAACGATAAGCTTTTTGTTTTCAAAACGTTTTCTTAATATATCCCAAGCAACTAAATAATTATCTGAGGATACCTTTATCGATTTAATTGCTTGTGACGCTTCGCCCTTTAACGCTGATATTAAATAATAAAATTTCTGAACATTAGATAGACGTAAATTACTATGTATTAAAGAATCAAACGCATCGTGAAACTCAAGCCAATTTTCGAACTCACCATGAAAAGTTGATAGCTGAATACTTGGTAAACGTAAAAAGTTCTCCTCCAAGTCGGGTTCTAAATTGACTGGTTTTGTAATATGTTGATTTGAATTATTCTTGGTTCTATTAATAAGGGATTTAATTTTTGCATTGATATCAAAGAAATTGTTTTCGAACGTTTCGTAATCAATATCATGGGCCGCGTCATCGGAAACATTGATCATTTACAAATGAATCCGTTCGTAGTCATTTAGCAAATCTTGGTCTCTTTGAAGACGATCTTGTAATTCTAAAATATCTGTTTCGCTTATGCTTTCTTTGCATGAAACTTGTCTAAAATAATTAGTTAATCTTGTAAGGTGCGATTTGATCTGACCCCTTTGAATCGTTAAACTTTTGAGCGCTTCCATAATTACTCAAATTAATGCAGTTAGATATGAAAATGGGATTGGTAAGAAAGAGAGGATACGCACTTACTTTAATTGTTCGATTTTGACCTCTGATGGTGGATGATTGGATCGTTGCGTCGCTGTCCTGGTTGGAAATGTGACAATTTCCTCGTTGAAGGTTGATAATGAGGATGTGGATCCACACTCGTTGATGATTAAGATGCTGTGATGCTAAGTTACACACGTTATCGATGATGATATCACACGACAGTTTTTTTGCACTTATCTTTAAGATCCGGCTCAAAGGACCATTTAATTGTGTAAGGAAAAGCACGTGTTTGATGGCTCTTCCGGTGTACTGCTGTACCACATTAAAATGAATCAATTCCTCTAACTGGTTTAAAGAATTTAATTCACTTAAAAAATACGGATATATACAAATAAATACAAAACTTAAACTACCGTGGAAACTTATGATGAAATAAAAACTAACTAAATAAATAAAGATAAGATTGACTGAATAATTTAAATGTTTAAGATAGCGACTTTTGTAATGAATAACGAATGGCAAGATGGATGATGTTAATGAAAAGCTTGTGTTGACTCTGTTTGGTTACTGAAAATGTGAATATAAATACAATTGGGATACATAGATCAGACTCTTATTTACTAATAATACAATCTACATGTACATTGAACATAAATGAACTGGTCCATGTACAGATGTTGCCGGCAGCCTACCTAGAAATTTGGAAATACCAGATGAATGTTACAAACTGGCAGGGTTGTAAAATGACTCTAGTGGCCGAGCATGACTATGAGTAACTTAAAAATAATATTGACAAAATAAAAATGCAAATAGAAATAAATGGACTAAAATTATAAAAGTTTTATAATTGCTTCAATAAATATTCGTTTCTGAGAAAACGAACAATGCCTTCATCATTCCACGCGATTAGAATATCATCCACATACACTACAACAAGTATGATACTATTCTTTCGCTTACAATGAAATAAACAAGACTCATTCTTCGCGGATTTTAAGTCTATTCTCAGCAACTTTTCGCTTAGTTTTCGATACCACTGACGGCCGGCTTGGTTAAGCCCATATAATGCACGCTTAAACTTGCAAGCGTTTCCACCGTCACTCAGTTGCTTCAACATTTTTCTTGCACGAGCACACACTGCTGAATCAACACTTTCCTTTGACGGTATGCGCCGCAGCATCTCGGGTACCTTCATGATGACTTCTGCGTCGAGTTGTCCGTTCAGGTACGCTGTCACTACGTCGTACTGCCAAACCTTTAGTTTCATCTTCGCAGCAAGAGCTGACTAATCTCAAAGTCTCTAGCCTAGCAACAGGCGCGACCGTTTGATGGTAACTGACGTCAAACTTCTGGCTGTAGCCCTTAGCAACCAACTGGGCTTTTCGTTTCTTAATCTCACCATTTGGACCAACTTTCTTAGTTAGAACTAGCCGACAGCCGACACTATCCTGGTCATTTGTCTTCTTAATAATGTCCCAGGTATCATTTTTAACCAACGATGTGATTTCGCTCTCTATCGCGTCTAACCACTCGTTTGAAACATTACTTTTCAGGGCTTCTGTAACACTGATTTCAGCAATCCCTGCGAATACTTCATCTTCGATTTCGCCTTCAATGTTGATTTCATCATCAGCATCTTCTTTTCGCATAGCCGCTATTCGTGTATGAAACAATTTGCGCTGACGCCCTCTTTTTCCTGTGCGTTGCAACGTCGGTCTTCCTGGGGCTCGTACATCGCACTCGTTGCGCGTATTCGTGCTTGTCGTTGATGGAGGAGATTTTTCCCTTCTCCCTTCAGCGAATCTTACAGGATGTGGCGAGAGTTCTACAGTGTTTCTTTCGGCATTTATTTTTGGATCACTTCCTGTATTAATCCAATCATCAAATGCACCAGCTTCGCGATTTTCACTCACAATATCTTCGTGAAATTTCACATCGCGAGCCTCAATCAATTTTCGAGTATTTGGGATCCATACAGGATATCCTTTCCTTTCACTTGGATATCCCACAAATATTCCTTCTACTGATTGTGGTTCAAACTTATCTTTGCTCAGTATTTTGTCCAAAACTGCCTGTCTGTCCACTTTTCGTAGGGTATGGCACCGTTCAAACTGCTCGTTGGACACCGATTTCTTATCTGGCAAGCGGTGGTAACTGTTTCAGACCAAAACATCGCACTTAAATTTGACTGCCATATCAAGCAAGGTACGATTCATTCTCTCACTCACTCCGTTTTGTTATGGAGTGTGAGGTACAGTCAATCGTCTTCTTATTCCATATGCTCTCAGATATGCGTCAAACTCTTTATTACAGCATTCGCGACCGTTATCAGACATTTTATATTCTTGCCGGTCTGTTTTTCAACGAGTTGTTGATATATTTTGAACGCTTGGAAGACACCACACTTACGTCTGAGGAAATAAACCTCACACCACCTTGTAGAGTCGTCAATAAATAACGGGCCAACAACGTCCGAATGCACGATGCCGAGTATTTCTCTGCACGGCTTGTGTCCCTTTGAAAATGGTAACGCGGCCATTTTCCCCTTTTGGCACACTTCACAACACATAATTGTGTCGCATCTTTCACATTTTCATTTGGTATGAATCTGTCGCGTATGTTTTGCTATGTCTTTACCATTGAAGTGTCCTAGTCTTTGATGCCACAATAACAACTTCGAATTAACTTGCTGAGCAGACAATGCTTCAGTTCATTCAACATCTTCGTGTAAATAAAATAGATCACCCTTCCTTTTAGCAATCATAACAACCTTTCCTTGTGTATCTTCAACAATGGCACAGTCTTTTTCAAACACTTCCCTGTAGTTCTTGTTTACAATTTTTGCAACCGATACGAGGTTCGTGATCTTGAGCACTCTTTACCACTACACGCACGTTGCCCCTTCTTCGCACCTTAGTCGTTGCCTCACTCGCGAGATTTAACTTAATATCAGGAACTATTTTCATGGGCTCAAATAACGCTCTATTACCGCATACATATGTTGTACATCCGCTATCAATAATCCAACTTTTGTTGATTGTTTTTGTCACGGTCTCGTTCGCACTCGTACTTCATATCCTGTGGCTCACTGCGAACGCATCGTCAATACTGTTTGTCAAATGTTTTGATTTGCTGGTATTGTTGGTTATATTAAGATTAGCAATGGTTGAGTGGTTTAATTGTAATAGTAATGGAAAATAGTAAAACTCCAATTGTACTTTATTGGTGAGTAACAATAGAAACGTATTAACTCAAAGGGAGCTTCTTAGGAACTAAATTTTAAAATGTACAAAATGTCTCTGCAGCCTCCTTAGGGCCATAAAACCCAGATGTGGCCTAAAAGTGACCTCAACAATACGAATACATATTTTTATAAAACTAAACTCATCGTTGATTTCCAACACCCTTCCTCAACGATTACATACTATACCTACATTAATAGAAACCACAGTGTTAGTAATACAAAACGAAACAAAAAATAAAATGTTTCTTATAACTAACTTAAATTAAATTACAACATTTACGCATATATTGCAACGCTGTTCTACTCAGGGGTTTAGTGAGTAAATCTGCTAACATGTGCTTAGTATCAGAATATTCATACTGCGTGATTTCCCTTTTAATTAATTCTTTAATATAATGGTACTTAGTATCTATATATGCTTGGAACTACTGCTAAATTTACTATTACGCACAAGACTTAAACAACTTTGGTTGTCCTCAAAAATTAATGTCGGCTGTTTCTGTTCATATCCAAAATCCTTTAGCAATTGGCGAAACCACATGGCTTCCTGCGATGCTTCTGATAACGCGACATACTCCGCTTCTGTGGATGATAAGGAAACGCATGACTGTCTTCTGCATGACCAACTGATGACACCTCCACCATTATATTTAAAAATCTGACCACAAAACCATAAAGCGAATTCTTCTCTTTAGGGTCTCCCAATTTTAAGAACAACAATTTCGTTCCTTTGAGATACCTTAATACTCTCTTTACTTCAAGCCAATCAGCTTGTGTTGGGCTTTTGTTGAACTGACTTAAAATAGTCACACTTGCTGCGATATCTGGTCGAGTATTTACAGCTATGTATAGTAAGGCTCCAATTAATTGCTGGTAATTGTTACTATTGCTCATTGATGGTTCATTGCCTCTTCTTTTCATAAAACTTGGATCTAGTGGTATATCCGAAAGTTTTGCATCTTGTAAACCAAAACGGGTCAATAATTCATCAATGTAGGTAGTTTGCCGTATGCCATAAATGCCGGATGCATCCCTCACTAACTGAATTCCCAAATAATGCTGTAAATTGCCCAAATCTGTTAAGTGAAAGTGTTTGTTCAATTGCTTTGCGATTTCTTTCACTCGGTCTTTATTCGCACTGGCTATAATTAAGTCATCAACATAAACGATTAAATAAACAAATTGTTTGTCTATTTCCTTTATATAAAGACACGGATCAGCGATGCTTTTCATAAATCCGTAGGATTCAATCCTTTCGCTCAGCTGATCGTTCCAGTTCTTCGCGGCTTGTTTCAGCCCATATATACTTTTTTAAAGTTTACACACTAAATGTTCTTCTCCATCTTTCACGTACCCTTCTGGCTGCACCGTATAAATGTCTTCATTTAAAACACCGTTGAGAAAAGCAGTCTTTACATCGTAATGATAACAATTTAATTTTTCTTTCCCAGCTATAGTTAATAACACGCGAAATGTTGTATGTCGCAGTACCGGAGCAAAAACCTCCTTGTAATCAACACCATATTTTTGAGAAAAACCGCGAGCTACTAGTCTACCTTTATACATTCGCACGTCTCCACTCGCGTCACGTTTGGTTTTAAAACCCCACTTGCAACCCACGATGTTGCACCCCTTAGGTGCTCCCGTGAGTTTCCACGTCTCATTCTCGATTAATGAAGTCATTTCTGAGTCCATCGCGTTTTTCCACTGTTCACCATCCTTTCGCGGTAGCGCTTCCTTAATGTTTTTTGGATCTTTACCGGAAACCATATTTAATGTACCCATGTACCGATCTGGAGGCACACCCTTATTGCATCTTTCCGATCTTCGCGGTACTGTTTCATTGATTGCACCGTCCGTTTCACTGTCTTCCGTAGAACTGCTGTCATTTAGTGATGCCGAATCGTACTGATCACTTTCAGTACCATTGTTCTCAATGTCACATTCGTTTTTAAATTTAACTATGTATAAAGACCTCTTGTAAATTCCTATTGACAGTATCCTTATTTTTACCACTCGCGGTACAGTCCTTAAATACAACATCTCTGCTTACTTTAACTTTATTAGTCGTTGTATGCAATAAACGATAGCCTTTTGATTTTAGGTATATGAATTAGCACCTTCGAACCAAATATATGAAGGTCTGCAATATCCGGCTTTTCTGAAAACCATAATTCATATGGCGTACCCTTGATGCTTTTTGAGGGCAGGCGGTTCTGTAAGTAATTCGCCGTGGTTATTGCCTCACCCCAATATTTCTTTTGTAAGCCGAAGTCTATAAGCATACATCTGGTCATTTTTGCTAAAGATCAATTTTTTCTTTCAGCGACACCATTTTGCTGGGGGGAGTAGCCGACTGTAAATTGGGACTTTATACCTTCTTTCTTTAGGTACCCTTTCAGATCATCATTTATGTACTCCCTTCCTCGATCTGACCGTATAACCTTCGCCTTTTTGCCTAAACTTGTCTTCGTCATTTCAACAAATTCTTTGATCTTTTGAGATGCTTCGAACTTAAACTGCAGCAAGTGCGTCACTGTATACCTGCTGTAGTCGTCTATTATTGTTAAAACATATTTTTTATTGCTTGGGATCGCCGTTTCCATGGGGCCGCAAACATCTGTGTGTATGAGGTCTAAAATTTCTTTTGATCTCCTTTTAGATTTCTTTGGAAACGGCTTTCTTGATAACTTGCCTTTAGTGCAACATTCACATCCAGTCCTTAAGCCACAATCGACCATCTTTATACCAAATGCAAGACCTTGGTCCTCTAAGTGTTTTGTGGCGTTTAAATCTCTATGTCCGAACTTTCTATGCCAAGAATGTTGACAATTATCCGTATGCCCATGATTCATCGTTATGAGTTCCTTTTCACATGTTGTCACTTTATAAAGTTCCGAAGATAGCAGCGCTACAATCACAATTCGACCATTCTTTATGATTTTACAATCTTTTTCTGAGAATTGCACTTCAAAGCCATTGGTTGTTAACTTTAACCGCTGCTGAAACACTGTCCCGTTATTTCATTTTCGAATTCACAACTATCCATCAAGAGACATATATCAGTTCGAGTATCAGTCGCTTGATTAGTCTTTTCTTCTGCACCCTTTTTCTTTTTCCACTCTTCATACTTCCTACAGTCTTACTTTACGTGGCCGTGCTTTTTGCAAAAGAAACAGGACACCTTATGTTGCTCTTTTCCCTTTTTGTGCGATGCTTTCATAGCCGCCTCATGCTCTGTGCTGTCCTGATTATTTTTTCGACGTTTGTACTCATCAATTAATTTTCTCGTAACCAATGATAACTTAAAATCCTTTTCTGGTCTACTTTTAAGTCCAATGACAAGAGTAGCATAAGAGTCGGGTAAACTTCCTAATAGCATTGCAGCTAAAAAGTCGTCTTTAAGTGGGTGATCAAGAGCAGCTAATTTGTTCGACAAATCCATGACCGATATGTGCTCTTCCATGTTCCCACCTTCAGCAAGAGTCAATCTACAAATCCTCTTTACTAAAAATACCTTACTTGAAAGGGTTGACTTTTGATGATATTCCTTTAAGGCTGTCCACGCTTCCTTTGCAGTTGTCGCATTCCGGATATGGATAAATTGGCTGTCCTCAACTAAAAGACCAATTGTTTCAAAAGCCTGTTCATCGCGCCCCTTCCATGCCGCAGTTGCAGGTGATTCTGGTTCCTCATTTACAACGTCCCATAATTTTTCTTTTTTAAGCAGAAGCTGAACCTTATAGCTCCAAATCTTATAGTTCTCATTATTCAGTTTTTCAACTGCCACCCGTAAACTCGCACTTTTTGCCATTTCTGCACGCCGGATCACTTTGAATTGTTTTTTACTAATTTTAACACTAACACAATTTCTTTATACCGAATGATGATTGCTTGGGCCTATAACCTATTGGTTATATTAAGATTGGCAATGGTTCGGTGGTTTAATTGTAATAGTAATGGAAAATAGTAAAACTCCAATTGTACTTTATTGGTCAGTAACAACAGAAACGTATTAACTCAAAGGGAGCTTCTTAGGAACTAAATTTTAAAATGTGCAAAAGGTCTCGGCAGCCTCCTTAGGGCCCTAAAACCCAGATGTGGCCTAAAAGTGACCTCAACAATACGAATACATATTTTTATAAAACTAAACTCATCGTTGATTTCCAACAGGTATTCTGATTTGTACACGCGTTAGCCTTATGCCCCTTTCTTCCGCACTTAAAGCACTTGAAAATAGATTCCTTTCTGCGTCTTTGACCACCTTTGCTCCGTCCAGCTGTCATCGCAATGACATCACTTCCCGTTTCTTCCTTCTTTGACTCGTTGTGCTCGAGGATTTTCACTTTTAGCTCTTCCGGAGACGGTAGAATGTCACGCGTCTCTATCGCTGTACGAAATCCTTCATATGAAGCTGGGAGATTGTATAGCAACATGATTGTAGATTATTGCTAATATTCTCGCCCATACTCTCCAACCTATCAACTGTGCCGAACAAATCATTCAAGTGATCTCGGACGTCATCGCCTTCACCTCAAAAGTAACTGCTTGAGTAATGCTGCCCTTTTCGCGGGTCCTGTCGATGCATGAGTGCTCTTCAGCTTCAGCCATACATCCCTCGTTATCTCGCAATTCTTGATGTCTTTTAACAAACGCGGTTGAATTCACAAAATTACTTCTGTCTTCGCCATGTCGTCTTTTTCCTCCTAAGACTGCTTTGCTTCCGTTGGCGCGGCACCCATTCCACGTTCCGGTTTAATCAGCCATCCATCTACGTATCTCCACAAGCCATTCCTTTTTAACCAAGCTTGCATTTGTATTATCCACGTATCATAATTGTCTCTGGATAATAATTCTATACGCGACGTTGACGATACTGGCATATTCGACACCATCTTTTCTGGTACTTAGCGACAGACTCACGAGTTCACTCGAAAACCGTAACTTCTATTTTCTATTATTTCTCTCTTAATTATGTGTATAGACATAACCTGTTGGTAAATATTTTTGGAATGTATTTTGTATAAGTTATTTTTTAAACAACAACTGAACTATCTCCTTAGAGATAGACTTAGATTGACAGGCGAAGCCTGCTCACAAATTTTATTAGAGAAAATGATGCGCATTTGATCAGTGGAAATAAAGTAGTCCCAACAATATCCGTATAGTCTCTCCTTTTTTTAATCGATGTCGGATATTCAGAACTTAATTTAAATAGTTGCTCGTATAATCCCACAGGACCTGTATATTTAAATTTTCCATTGATAACAACGTCTGATCCGCTAAACTCTACTTCACAATCACCAAGGAGAAGCATGAAGTATGGTGACTAGAGCATTCGAAGGATCAAGTTTTCTAATTTTTATTGGAGTTCACGATACTGGAACATCAACTTTCGACCAATTTTTTGATCTCTTCACTCAGTTCAGATTTCAAGTGAAGAAGCGATTTTGTAATTGGTTGATATGCTTGTTACAATAGAAGATTCTGTCCTACCATCGATTCCTGTAGCATTTGCAGTTTCCTCTTTACTGCTTTCCCAACTTATATTAGTTCTTTCTTTTATTTTACATCCATGCTGTTGTTATGGTTCTCTTTTAACAACTGATTTCATTTATATCACTTACATCAATATATATTTATCGAATCCTATGCGATATCTCCCGTCATTTATACCACAATCCTTGTTAATATCTACAAATCCAAATTTCTCTTTCCAACATTCTCCATATACTTTTAAATTGGTCATGTCTGCAGTGACATGGTCGGAAAAAAACGTGTTTCAGATTTAATTCGTCTTGTTTAAACAGTATTATTAAATTAGCATTATATCTAATTAAATGTTAAGGGATCTGAGCACATGTTTGATTTAAATAAAAGGTATCGATTGAGTTATGCCTTCCCATACTAAAATAATCCCTTAATTGGTTGTCATAATTCGGTTAAATATTATCCGTTTTCTACCCCGAAGGGAGGAAAACGGTTATTTCAGGTCTTGCCGAGGCTTGACCTCCATGAGATTACCTACCTTGGATTTCATGCAAATCAGACCTAACTCTTTCGCGAGAGCCAGAGAATAAGACTTGATCTACCCCCCCTTTTACCCTCCAATGGTGTCGTGCCGGCAAGCTCGCGCCTCTGTGAGAATTCGTCAGTACCGATTCATGTGACGAGGCAAGACCTGAAATAACCGTTTCCCTCCCTTCGGGGTAGAAAACGGATAATATTTAAGGTCTGTGCCTTCGGCTTGACCTCCATGAGAGGTGTTTAGAATCTGCCGGCACCAAAAGGCGTACTGTGACCGCTACTAAAAATTGGCATAATCTTATGCTAGGTGAAACGAAGATAAGACAAACAAGCTTTCTTTCCCACAAACGAATTATATTTAAAATTAACCAGTAACTAAAAATCATAATTTCTTTTCTTTTTTAAAAACAAACAGTGGTAGAATAAGCATTAAAGAAACTCAAAACAAAAAAAATTTTTCTTTTCTCTTAGAGAATGAACATAAAATAAACACATCAACATTTTAGCAATAAGTATAAAAGTGAAAATACTTAAACCGGTTCAAAACCCTTTAACAATATATTACTAGAACTATTTTTTGGTTTTTCCACCGACTTATACTAATGCTTGAAGAAAGTTTTTTCCCCTTGCCAGTTACCCCTCTGAAGGAGTTCATCCAGATCCAAATCATTTTCAATGTTATAAGAAGCTACTGCCGAACGCGTTGAACCTGGAGCTACATCCATTCCCAACTCTGAGGAAATCGTTTTCAACCACCCGGCTATTACACTTCGTGAAGCCGCCTTCACCTTTCCTCTGGTGGTAATAAACAAATTATTCAAGCTCATACAGGCTTTCCTTCTATTCTGAGAAAGATCTATTAGTCTTGGGGTCCATTTCACTGGGTCTAACTCTGCTTCCTCTACTGCCTTAAGGCACCAACCAGACTGTCTATAATTGATCTTATCAGTTTTCGAGCCAAACTCGGGCCAAAAAATAATGGAGCTTTCTCCTAAAATACAACTATCTGCTCCAATTGACAGCAATGTTAAATCGTGAATTCTTCGACCAGAAGCCAATACCAACAAAGCCGCTGTATGACGAGAAAGTTGAAAAATACTGTCTTCTTCGGGCTGGTTTTGCCTCAGCCAATTCAAAAGAACTTCAATATTCCAAATTTTTGGTTTTATACTTGATTTATTTCCCAAGGATTCCGCTTTTTTAACACCAATCGCCTTTAGAATAGACTTCACCAAAGGGTGGGAGCTTAAACCTTCTCTCTTTTCCGGCTTTGTCATTGATACAATAGAGAATAGAATAGAGCCAAAAGCCAATTTTCTTTCGAAAAATAAATGGCTCAGAAAAGAAACCAATTGCTGAGCCGACGAGTCATTTGGAACAACCTTATTTATCACACACCAACAACTCCAACCCTTCCAAATTGAGGAGTATGTCTTCCACGTCGACCCTCTCCAGGCTGAACTCAATAAATCTATTTCTTTTGCAGACAGGCCCGTTACTAATTCACTCCACCCCGTATCTTTCAAACCTCCAAAAGCCATGACTCCAGTTTTGAGGGGGTAGACCCGTCGGTAGATCTATTAAGTGATTTTTCAGGTCCCACAACTGAAACGGAGCTGCTACACTCCTGCTCTTGAGGTCTGCTCTCCAGAAGGTTTTCTTCCACCGTGGAGCTACTATTAGAAAGGTTCCTTTCGCTGAGTTCAGATGTTGTAAGACTCTTGGTATCAGAGACGGTGGTGGAAACACCCAGGCCAGACTCACCACCCAATTCTTGCTGAAGGCATTGACAAACTGGGCTTCTCGATCGTTGACATCCATTGATACATATTTTTCTACCACTCGAGCCTCCCTTGTTGCAAAAAGGTCTATATCTGGTCCCCCACCTTCTGAAAACCATCTGAGTCATCGTCTTGCTCAGGTGCCAGTCTGGTAACGACTTCTCTCTCGACAAACTGTCCGCCATGCCATTGTATCTTCCCTGAAGGTAGTACGCAGTCAGGCTGATCTGTGATTGTCTGGTTATCAACAACAGACTCTTCACAGTTTCCTGAAGTATCTGCGACCTCGTGCCCCCTTGATTGCGAATATAGGCCACCACCGTTTTGTTGTTTGATTGGATCATCACTGCTGAGCCTTCTAATTTCTTTTTGAGACTTCGAATCGCCAGCAATACAGTAAACAATTCTTTTTGGTTCACATGCCAAGCTTTCTGCTCTACAGACCATTTCCCGCAAAAGTGATCGTCGTCTAGGAGAAATCCCCAACCTTCCTCCGACGCATCCGTTGTCAAAAAATAAGTCGGGTCCTTTTTGAAGATAGCATTTCTTTTTTGAATATTCTAGAGCCACCAGATGTTCTCTTCCAGGGCCTTTGTTGGAATCGCAAATCTCTTTTTCGGCTGGTTCTCCACGAGCTTTCTGCTCGCCCTTTAAAGCTGTCTCGAGAATAATCTCCCTAGAGGAATTACCAGAGCGGCGAAGTTGAGTCTGCCCAACAGGGAAGAACCCATTAACCAGTCCCAGCTTTTGCTCTTGACAAGATCTTCAAGATCGAGAACTATTCTGCTTTTCTTCCTTTCTGAAATTGCCATCCAATTCTCTTTGGTATTCCAGATAATTCCCAGGAATTCTACCTCGTTCGTTGGGTGCACGATTGACTTCTTTAAATTCACGAGCCAACCCAGATCCCGAAGAATAGACAAGGTTACTCTTGTTTGATGCTGCAACTCCATAGGATTTTGATTCACCAAAAGAAAGTCGTCTAAATAAACTAGGACCCTTATGTCTTTTTCCCGGAGTAGGCTCACTACCCAACTGCTTATTCTTGAAAAGGCTAGTGGTGCTGTCGACAGCCCAAATGGAAGATCATGTTGAAGATTTTCCCCTTGTAGGCTAGGCAGAGGTACCTTTGATGACTTTTCTTTATGGGAATGTGAAAATAAGCTTGAGACAAGTCTAATTTTACCATAAAATCGTTCATTTGAAGAAACCAGGGGATGTCTCGTTGGTTTATCAGACGAAATTTTCGAGGTTCTAGGAACTCGTTGAGTTAGGAGAGATTGAAGATTTGACGAAAAGTGCCCTCTGGCTTTGGTATTAAAAACATTGGGGACAAGAATCCTGCCATCCACATCGCCTTCTCCAGTACACCCAATTACAGACCGTATGACTACTTTTACAATTCATTCCGAATTATGAACTTTACACTCCCGGTGCATTTTTAATCTGAAATAAAATTAATTCATTTTGTTCGTTTACTAACTTGTGCCATTTTTCAGGAAGTGTCCATTTGTTAAAAACATTTATTAATTCATCAAAATTTTGAAAAGTAACACGCTCTTTATATGCTCGATATTCTTTGATACTTTCATTTAATGCTCTACATACATTTTGTTACTCTATTGAAATAAGTTTTTCGTCTCTACTTTTTTGCCAGCTTATTTTTTGAAAGGTATATAGGGCAATTTGGAAAAATAGTTAGAATGGAACCTAATTCGAGCTTAGGATATTTTAAAGGTACCTCCAGTGTTTCCCCACATTTTTCATCGTAATGTTTCGTTATTCTAATTATACATTCCTGTTCAAAATGACGTTCACACACTCTTGTATTTTTTGTAAGTCGCAAANGCTCTTCCTCAAACAAAAAGGATTCTGACGGAGGAATTTCTGCTAATCTCGCCGCTTGAAACGGCTCTCTTGGTTTAAAGCATTTCCTTCTCAACTCAATAACCTCTGCTCTTTTTGCACAAGTATAATGCAGCAGGTCGTCAGAAACATTTTTAAAAGAGTTCTCTCCCAAAAACAGGTCTTTAATGTCGTTGGAGACCTCTGGATACTTTTGAGCCAATCCTTTCCTTCCTTTTGTCATCTTTTCTCTCTTTGTCCAATTTGTCCACCCATCTGGAAGACTCTCTTGAGCTAGGAGCTTCAATCGGACCAATACTCTTTCCTGGTCCTCCGACTCTGCGGACTCCTCCAGCAGCTCGAACAGCGCATGTTAAAGAAACAGGAGACGTGTACGTAGGATTCAACTACGATAGTGTTCGAGGTATAGAAGCCTGCGAACTTTTCTTAAATTTTTGTAGGCAAATTGGAGCCTTTCATACACTATTACCAGTGTAAATAAGTGCTATAGCCGAAGCCATGACGGCGGCTGCGCCGGCGGCTGCCTGATCGTGTCTCGAACGGCTCATTCTGTTCAAACGGCTGCGGCGCATGAGCCGAAACGGCTCCTAACAGGAGCCTTACAACCTAACCTAAAACAGTCTACGAAAGACTGACAAACCAAATTCATACCTTTTATTGAAATTATTACACAAGTTATTAAAGTACTATTTCCTGGCTCACACGGAAAATAATTATAAAAATTTATCTTTCCTCGAACGCTACAACAACGTTAGATCCGATCCGCACTACTCGCCAAAAAATAGCGTACTGACGAATTCTCACAATTCGTAATTTCCTTGATACTATCGATATAATATTCTTTAAATCTCTCTGGTAGTTCCTTCTTATTTGTAATAGTTTTTCCCTTTATCAATATTTCATCATACGTTTACTGATTGCTGTCTTTAATTATTGCTTTTAGTGTTTTCCGCATCAGTTTTGTATCTTTTTGGCAGTTATCTACAGTCCTATTATAGTAGTCCATTTTTTCTTTTCTGATTCTTGATAATGCTCTATTTCTAAGTGTTTTATATAAGTCCCAGTCTTTTTCATCTTTGGTGTATTTAAATCTCTTAAATTGCACTTCCCTATCATTAATTGCTTTTAATACCTCTTCATCCATCCACGGTTTGTTACGTTTCCTGATTGCTGTCTTTAATGATTGCTTTTAGTGTTTTCCGCATCAGTTTTGTATCTTTTTGGCAGTTATCTACAGTCCTATTATAGTAGTCCATTTTTTCTTTTCTGATTCTTGATAATGCTCTATTTCTAAGTGTTTTATATAAGTCCCAGTCTTTTTCATCTTTGGTGTATTTCAATTTCTTAAATTGCACTTCCCTATCATTAATTGCTTTTAATACCTCTTCATTCATCCATGGTTTGTTTCTTTGTCTTATTTCTATACATTTTTTGGCATTAGGTATTCAATATCTGTGTGATATTATCACAGAACATTTCTATTTTCTCTAAACTATCTTTTCTAAAATCAAAAAATATATTAATTTAAATTTTTAAAATTATTTATATCTGTTAATTTGCTATGAACAGTTTTCTTTTTGTTATTTACAGTTTCGTTAACTTCTAAACTAATACTAATTAACATATGGTTGTTGAAATTTGGCTTCCCTAATACTTCAACTATTATATTTGAACTATCATTACTTAAAACTAAGTCAATCATACTATTACTGTCAGTGGGTGATACATGTGTGTATTCTGTAACACATTGCTTACAACCATTGTTTTATACAGTAGTTTTCAGCCTTTTTGAATAAGTTCTATTTGTCTTATAGTCTATATTAAAGTCTCCTAGTAGTATCACAGGGCAATTGACACTTTCCATTAACTCTTCCAACCATTCATCGAAGAAAGTACAAAATGTAGCACAAGATGCACTAGGTGACCTACATAAATACCCTAATATTATACCACTTTTACTTANCTTACAACTAAATAAGGATCAGAGAACTCACTTTTATTCATTTCTGATGTGTCTTGTATAATTTCTGGTTGCGGTGGCCATTTTTCATGAGTCAACCACTTTGGTCCTTGCCACCACTAACTTTCCATTCTTGTACAGAAATACCTCGAGACGGTAAATCTGCAGGATTATCTTTAGAATTCGCATATAGCCAGATTGCATTCTTTGAAAGATTTTGTATTTCAGCTATTCTGGTAGCTACATAAGTTTTTCTAGTATTTGGTTCAGATTTTATCCAACTTAAAGCAATTGTGGAATCACTAATGAGATAATTTTGATTGACTTTATTTCCAAATACTTGCATTACTGCTTTATTCAGTTTTGATAATAAAAGAACTGCATTCAGCTGTAACCTGAATGTAATGAAATAGTTTTCAGTGGGGCAACTTTTGTTTTTGAGATTATCACACTTGAGTGAAGTCAATACCAACTAGACTATCAAGGCCTCGGTGCTCTGGCGTGACGTCATCATAAGAAGACGATTAGTACAAACTGAAGTGGCGCTCCATCAATGCGAATGCTATTTTATTAAAAGCATAATTTAAATCACTTTACGGTTTTTAAGGGCTTCCAGTAGAAACGGGGCTGCCAGACGTGAACTGAACCCTTAGTCGCACCCCATTTGATTTTCTTTGCCAAAAAAACAGTTACTAAACAAAAATCGTCTATCTGTATAAAAGCGCAAAATGCTGATTTTTCGCTCTTATTTTTCAAGAATGCAATCAATTTTTATGAACAAATTTTTTTCACTACAAAAAGTACCAGAAAAAAGTGTATCTAATTTCCTCTTATGCCCCTTTACAAGCCTGTCATTCTTTCTCCCACAGTAATTTTTTAGAAAAGTATTCATTACAGACCGTATGACTACTTTTACAATTCATTCCGAATTATGAACTTTACACTCCCGGTGCATTTTTAATCTGAAATAAAATTAATTCATTTTGTTCGTTTACTAACTTGTGCCATTTTTCAGGAAGTGTCCATTTGTTAAAAACATTTATTAATTCATCAAAATTTTNTGAATATTCTAGAGCCACCAGATGTTCTCTTCCAGGGCCTTTGTTGGAATCGCAAATCTCTTTTTCGGCTGGTTCTCCACGAGCTTTCTGCTCGCCCTTTAAAGCTGTCTCGAGAATAATCTCCCTAGAGGAATTACCAGAGCGGCGAAGTTGAGTCTGCCCAACAGGGAAGAACCCATTAACCAGTCCCAGCTTTTGCTCTTGACAAGATCTTCAAGATCGAGAACTATTCTGCTTTTCTTCCTTTCTGAAATTGCCATCCAATTCTCTTTGGTATTCCAGATAATTCCCAGGAATTCTACCTCGTTCGTTGGGTGCACGATTGACTTCTTTAAATTCACGAGCCAACCCAGATCCCGAAGAATAGACAAGGTTACTCTTGTTTGATGCTGCAACTCCATAGGATTTTGATTCACCAAAAGAAAGTCGTCTAAATAAACTAGGACCCTTATGTCTTTTTCCCGGAGTAGGCTCACTACCCAACTGCTTATTCTTGAAAAGGCTAGTGGTGCTGTCGACAGCCCAAATGGAAGATCATGTTGAAGATTTTCCCCTTGTAGGCTAGGCAGAGGTACCTTTGATGACTTTTCTTTATGGGAATGTGAAAATAAGCTTGAGACAAGTCTAATTTTACCATAAAATCGTTCATTTGAAGAAACCAGGGGATGTCTCGTTGGTTTATCAGACGAAATTTTCGAGGTTCTAGGAACTCGTTGAGTTAGGAGAGATTGAAGATTTGACGAAAAGTGCCCTCTGGCTTTGGTATTAAAAACATTGGGGACAAGAATCCTGCCATCCACATCGCCTTCTCCAGTACACCCAATTACAGACCGTATGACTACTTTTACAATTCATTCCGAATTATGAACTTTACACTCCCGGTGCATTTTTAATCTGAAATAAAATTAATTCATTTTGTTCGTTTACTAACTTGTGCCATTTTTCAGGAAGTGTCCATTTGTTAAAAACATTTATTAATTCATCAAAATTTTGAAAAGTAACACGCTCTTTATATGCTCGATATTCTTTGATACTTTCATTTAATGCTCTACATACATTTTGTTACTCTATTGAAATAAGTTTTTCGTCTCTACTTTTTTGCCAGCTTATTTTTTGAAAGGTATATAGGGCAATTTGGAAAAATAGTTAGAATGGAACCTAATTCGAGCTTAGGATATTTTAAAGGTACCTCCAGTGTTTCCCCACATTTTTCATCGTAATGTTTCGTTATTCTAATTATACATTCCTGTTCAAAATGACGTTCACACACTCTTGTATTTTTTGTAAGTCGCAAATTATCCGATGGTATTGCTCGCAACCACTTTTTTAACAGGTTACCATCTTTGGGAAAACTAAGCACATGTACCCGATTTTCGGCAGTGTAATTTCCTTTAAAACCCGGAACAAAATACATTAGGTATTTTTGCAAAAAGAGGCTCTAATATCTATTCACATAAACTGAACAAAAATATAAAATAAAAAAGTCGCGCCAAAATACGTTCACACAATGGCGTTACAAAGCACTTTCCAATTCGGTATACACGATGATGCTATCGCAATTTTACCCGTTTAAATGTTCGAATGTAGGTAAAACGCCCGAACAATTTTCCCAATGCAATTTGTGTAAGCTGTGATGAAGTACAGGTCAGGTATAACCCAATTAAATGAGCTAAAACTGGGAGAAACGTTTAGTTAAAATACATACAAAATGAGTACAATCAACTGATTAACCGCCTTCTTATGATGACTAATTAACCAGTTGACGTCAGAGCGCCCTGACTTTGATAGTCTAGGTGGTATTGGTGACGTTGACCATCTTGTTTGCGGTTTACAGCGTAAAGACAGGCTCCAGATGCCTTCTCAGATGAATCACCAAATCCAATTAAATCGAAATATTCATGAAGATTGTTTGTGTTAATGTTTCTCTGTATTTTCACACCATTGATTTCTCGTAATGATTGATATTAGTCTATCCATGATTCACTTATTACATTTGGCAAGGTATCATCCCAATATGCCTTGATTCTCCACATCTGTTGCATATAGATTTTCCCATTAATGGTTACTGGACTTAATAAACCCAATGGATTGTATATCAGAAATATTTTTGATAATATTTGACGTTTTGTGACTTTGTTTAATTTTTCTGTTGTGACTCGATACTGCAAACAATCTTCTTTACTATCCCATAGAAGACCAAGAGTTTTAGCTGCACCTTCTTTTTCTAATTTCATGAAACTGGTTCATTTGTCTTTTTCATTTGGTAAATCTTGTAAAATTCTGTCATCGTTAGTACGTCACTTTCTTAGCAGAAATTAGGCTTGTAATAGTAATTGGGATAATTGTTTTTGCAATAGTATAGCACCTTCTAGTGTTCTGTGTCCTGTTAACACATCATCCATGTAGAAATAATTTTTCAGCACCTGAGCTTCATGCTTTAACTTTGATTCTGCTGCTGGTAATTCTCTCAAACATTTGATTGCTAAATAAGGAGCTGGTCCTGTACCATATGTCACTGTGTTTAATCTGAAAGTTTTTGTGGATAAACTGACATCTTCTATGAAATTATTGATGCAAGCTCAAATCCAACTCCAAAAGCTTCTGGACTAGTTACTAATGTTCAGTTGCAAAATCAGCTTGAATGGTTTTGGAAGCAAGAGGAAATGGTCGAGTCAAAGATTCTAAATGTTAAGGATTATGCAGATAGAACTACTTTTGTAGTTGTAAGAACTAAATAAAACTTTATTTGAATGTAATATAGTAAATACAGTAAATGCAGAAATGTACAAATGTGAAAAGGACCGCCGATGCGCTCAACTCTAGGCTCGGTTCTCATCTAAATCACCCCTTAAAAGTTTCTAACCCCGCCTATTTACTACAATTGAGGTGTATATATGAATCACTTACAACTAAATAAGGATCAGAGAACTCACTTTTAAAATAGCATATTTTCTTAACACCCTCCCTAGATCTCTGGATCCTTGTACAATTTCAAGAAAAGATTACAATAAACTTTTATTCTTAAGACCTAGCTTACCTACTAAATTTCTAAAAACAGGCTTTGATAAAGCCTTCGTAAATACATCAGCAATGTGGTCTTTACTATTNTTCTTTATCTTAACTCTATACATTTTATTGGCATTAAAGTATTCAATATCTTTGTGATATTATCACCTGTCCCCTGGTTGTTGATCTCGCGATTACAGTTTCAGCTGGAATAGAAGAATATTGTGTTGAAGGGTTACTAGATACTGAAAGTAATCGTACATTTATGAGTTAAGAAGTTTATCAAAAATTATGTAAATATGAGAGAGGTAAATTAACAAATGATCCAATTTTACATACAGGAGTTAGCTTCTGGAACATTTGACATTTGAATACGACCATCCACTCTAATAATTAAATCTTTATCTAGAAAGGGTTTGAGTGCTATTAATTTACTATTTTTAGAGATTTCTTGTTTATGCGTTAAAGCTAATAGCTCTGATTGGATTTTTTTTAGCTGTACCTTTCTTATGATGACTTTCTCGGCTGCACCTAATTCTTGCACTGTTAACATGCCTTTATTATTATTTATTGTATGATGAATATTTAGTTAACAAGTTTTCATCTAACAACCTTGACATAACTAATACTGCTGAAGTTTTTATTTTTGATATGTTTTTTATAATTTTTGGTTGCTGTGGCCATTTTTCTTGAATCAACCACTTTGGTCGTTGCCACCATAATTCACTAACTTTCCATTCTTGTACACAAATGCGTCGAGACGGTAAATCTGAATATTCTTTGGAGATCTCTATCTTCTTGTATTATTAGAATCTGTCTAAATATTGCTGATATGTCTGCTGTCATTACATACTGATGTCCTCTAAATCGTAAAATTAAATCAAATAGCTCGTTCTGTAAATTTGGTCCAATAAGCAAGTTATCGTTGAGTGACTTTCCATTGGATGACTTCGCTGATACGTCAATGATAGCACGTAGTTACGCTGTCTGGCCTAATAACTAGTTCATGAGGTATGACAAATATTTCTTTCATTTTCAGATATTTTCTGAATTTGAGGTATTTTTTTTATGCTCAGGATTTGTACCGAAACGTCTTTCAATAGAAAAAAGTCTTTTGTTGGCTTGATTTTTAGACTCACCTAATATTACTTCCGATGTTTTAGGTAGCAGTACAATGTATTTTCCAGATTTGTATTTGTTCACGGATTTTGAAAACTGTTGCTCACAATCAATTTCTTCTTTATTTAAAATCATTGTCTCGACCATTTCCTCTTGCTACCAAAACCTTTCAAGATGATTTTGCAACTGAAGATTAGTAACTAGTCCACAAACTTTTGGAGTTGGACTTGATCTTGTATCAATAATTTCTCCCCGACTATCCAACCAAGCTGTGCTTTTTGTAGTTTTGATGAATCTTTTAACCTGCATTGACTCTGCACAGAGCAACTCCCAAGATTTGAAAAAGTTGAGATCAGGTAATTTTAATCCTGCTGGCAATTGCATTAAGTTAATATTCAAATTAACTTGCGGTATTTTTTCAGTTATTGTATGTATTACAAAACACTCAGTCGTAGTATGAAAATTTGTTTGAATTGATTTTATTTTAAAATCGACAACTTGAGCAATCTTTGTCAATGATTTATTTATTCCACTGATGGTTTCCCTTTGATTTGATTTTTGCCTTTTAACTTCAGACTTTTTACTAATACTTCTGTGACTAAGTTTGACTGTGAACCAGTACCCAATAACACTCTGCATGATTGCTTTTACCATTTGCATCTTCAATTAAGACCTCTGCTGTTGATAGGATAAACTGAAAAACTGGCTTTTTACAAGATTAATTCTTGCTGATAAAACATTATTAATAACTGATGGTTCATTTTCGTGCTGAGCACAATGCATGACTGCACTTGATGATTCTTCCTGGGTTGCTGTCTGCTGATGTTTTGACTTTTCTTCTTTATCATAATGAAGCAATGTATTATGATTTTTTTGAGATGTTTTACAAGGTGATGTTTCAGTTGAAAGACAATTTAAAGACAATTTGTTTTTTTTTTTTTTTTGCTATTTTCTCTGATGCTGATAGTTTCAGAAAATTTGGACATTTGAATAATCGATGATTTCCCTCACAGGTTATACAATTACTTTTCGATGTAGATGCCAATGAAACTTTTCTCTCAAATGATTTTTGCGACGTATTTTTAGTAATATCTCTTTTAAGTTTACCTTTATCTATTAATTCCAAAGTGCAACACCTTTCATTCATGAATGTTAAAACTCTTCTAAGGTTGATCTTCTGTTTTCATATTTGTCTTTATTTGATTCTTCTTCCCAGTCTTTCTGTGTATAATAATCTAATTTATTTTTAATCAAGTGTATTAATAATCCATCCCAATGCTCGGTCGGGAGTTTCAACGTTTTTAATGCTTTCAAATGTGATCTGATGTGGACAATTAACTGTCTAATAGTGTTTGGTTTATCCTTCATTACTGCTGGAATTCTAATAACTGATTCATATGAGTATTAATCAGGAGTATGGAGTTTTCATAATTTTTTGTTCCATGCCCCAGGATAGTTTTCTGCTGTTGTCTCGATGCCTACTATAACGTGCGCTGCTTCTCCAAATCTTTTGTTTTATAGAGGTATTTTAAAATTCCTAATGCATATTCAAAGTGTGTCCCGTTATAACAACTTTGAGATCTACTCAAATAANCCAATTAAATCGAAATATTCATGAAGATTGTTTGTGTTAATGTTTCTCTGTATTTTCACACCATTGATTTCTCGTAATGATTGATATTAGTCTATCCATGATTCACTTATTACATTTGGCAAGGTATCATCCCAATATGCCTTGATTCTCCACATCTGTTGCATATAGATTTTCCCATTAATGGTTACTGGACTTAATAAACCCAATGGATTGTATATCAGAAATATTTTTGATAATATTTGACGTTTTGTGACTTTGTTTAATTTTTCTGTTGTGACTCGATACTGCAAACAATCTTCTTTACTATCCCATAGAAGACCAAGAGTTTTAGCTGCACCTTCTTTTTCTAATTTCATGAAACTGGTTCATTTGTCTTTTTCATTTGGTAAATCTTGTAAAATTCTGTCATCGTTAGTACGTCACTTTCTTAGCAGAAATTAGGCTTGTAATAGTAATTGGGATAATTGTTTTTGCAATAGTATAGCACCTTCTAGTGTTCTGTGTCCTGTTAACACATCATCCATGTAGAAATAATTTTTCAGCACCTGAGCTTCATGCTTTAACTTTGATTCTGCTGCTGGTAATTCTCTCAAACATTTGATTGCTAAATAAGGAGCTGGTCCTATACCATATGTCACTGTGTTTAATCTGAAAGTTTTTGTGGATAAACTGACATCTTCTATGAAATTATTGATGCAAGCTCAAATCCAACTCCAAAAGCTTCTGGACTAGTTACTAATGTTCAGTTGCAAAATCAGCTTGAATGGTTTTGGAAGCAAGAGGAAATGGTCGAGTCAAAGATTCTAAATGTTAAGGATTATGCAGATAGAACTACTTTTGTAGTTGTAAGAACTAAATAAAACTTTATTTGAATGTAATATAGTAAATACAGTAAATGCAGAAATGTACAAATGTGAAAAGGACCGCCGATGCGCTCAACTCTAGGCTCGGTTCTCATCTAAATCACCCCTTAAAAGTTTCTAACCCCGCCTATTTACTACAATTGAGGTGTATATATGAATCACTTACAACTAAATAAGGATCAGAGAACTCACTTTTAAAATAGCATATTTTCTTAACACCTTCCCTAGATCTCTGGATCCTTGTACAATTTCAAGAAAAGATTACAATAAACTTTTATTCTTAAGACCTAGCTTACCTACTAAATTTCTAAAAACAGGCTTTGATAAAGCCTTCGTAAATACATCAGCAATGTGGTCTTTACTATTAATACAGCTTACATCTAATTCATTTCTGTTATACATGTCAGAAATAAAATGATACTTAATATTTATGTGCTTACCTCCTTTGATCGAATTCGGGGTTTTTCATGAGTTTAATCGCACTAGTATTGTCTACAAATAATACATAATTATCGATATGCGCTCACATACTCTACATCAGTAGTTGGCTGCGCAATACATGCCTGCTTTTTTTTAGATTGCCACGTTACCGCAGCATTCGCATACATGCATACTACCCCAGACACAGATCTCCGAGCCTGTTTATCCCCAGCATAGTCAGCATCACTAAATGCACTGAAATTACCTACAGCTTCATACAATAATCCCATATTCAGAGATCCCATTACGTATCGCAAGATGCATTTCTTTAGCAGCCAATTACCCTCGGTTGGTCTCGTGATACAACATTTACTGAAAAACTTATATCGGACCTGCTTAGTGTTTGTAAAAATATCAAACAACCAACTACTTCTCGATATGGTGCTTCACACTTTTTCTTATTCAACAAATTTTCGCTCCAATTACATTCGATCGATGTCGAAACAGCATTTGCTTCATTTATATTAAATTTGGTCAACATGATTCGAATATAATTGGTTTGACATATAAATATTGATTCAGGCAACCTAGAAAACTCAATGCCCAAATAATTATTTACATTTTTCGTATCCGTAATTTCAAAAGATTTTCTTAAGTCGCTAAAAAGTTTATCAATCAGAAATTCTTTAGTAGCAGCAACAAGACCATCATCAACAAAAATAACTAACAATACACGCTCACATCCCTTAGTATAAACATACAAACAAGGATCAGCAGTGCTCCGAATAAAACCGAGTTCCCCAATAAAATTTGCAAAATGCTCAGACCAGCACCTCGGAGCCTGCTTCAACCCATACAAACCTTTCAATAATCGGCATACGCGTTGACTTCTGTCTTGATAACCATCTGGTTGTTTCATAAATATTTCCCCATTTAGCTGTCCATGTAAAAATGCAGTTTTAACATCGAACTGCCCTAATTTTAATCTCTCGCGCACGGCTACACTTACCACAAAACGCACTGTATCTGTTGTTATTTAGTGGATTTGTGTTCCTTGGTTGAAAATAAACTAAGTCCAAAGTTGACAGTTTGTTGAATATTTATTTAGGAGTTTCAAAAAGGTACCTTTTGAATATTCTGACAATACTTGTTTTGATTAGAAAAACTCTCGCAAGACAATCAACCGATTGTTGCGCAATAATTTGATTAATTGAGATTACAATTCGAAGGACGTTTCCTTCTCGTCATTCAATTTCGCTTTTATCGCTGTCAAAACAAAATATCATATTTACATAGTTACCAATTTTGACTCTATATAAAACAAAGTAAGTGTGGAATAAGGATAGGGTCAAGATTGGGTTAGGTCATGTCAGCTGTCAATTGATCAATTCTCAACATTATCAAAACGTGCGACAGGACTAAAAGTTTCACTATAACCAGTGCCCCCCTCTGAGAGTACCCTTTCGTAACTAACCGCGCTTTATAAGGTTCCGAACCGTTCGCGCCTGTTTTCTTAGTAAATACCCAGCGGCTGCTCAGCACTTTTCTGTCTTTAGGTGGATCAACTAAAACCCACGTCTTATTATTATGTAGTGACTCAATCTCATCCCTCATCGCGGCGATCCATTTATCTTTATCTTTTGAGATCTTTATCTCCTCAAAGCTAGAAGGTAACGCCTCCGCCAAGTAGCTTATCGGACAGCCATAAAAATCGTTTAATTTCGTTCCTACTGACGCCCTTCTTCACGTATGTTTTCCGATCGTTTTAGAACAATATTATCCGTAGTCTTAATTGAATCATCTGCAACACCAATTTTAGTTAAGTTATCATCGTTATTTGTGTTATCCACGGCATCATTTTTATCGATTTTAATCACGCTTCGATTCTCAGAAACATCGTGAAGATCCCCAACGGCTCCGACATCATGACAAACTTTTTTGGGTTTAAACGTAACATCACGACTAACTACTACATCTCGCCTTGCTGGTATATAAACTCGATATCCCATATTATCATCGTGATAACCCACTACGTACCCCTTTTCGGCGTTGCTATCTAGCTATAGACGTTTTTCCTTCGGCATGTGTACAAAACACTCCGTCCCTGATCAATTTACAGCGGAGATTTTCAAAGACTCTTCTGTTGAGTGGCTTGGTCAGGATGTCTGCAATCTGCTAGCTGCTCTGAACGTGTTGCAGTGTCACAGTGTTGCCGATGTGTTGCTGGATGTATTTTCGTTGTATCTCGATGTGCTTCTGCCCTCTGGTCGTCTTTCCTTCGTGAGCATTCTGTAACATATGTATGGTTGACATGTTGTCGACCAGAAGGGTGATCGGCTGTTCAACTTCCATGATACCAAGTTCCAGTGCAATTCGTTTGAGCCAGCACACATCGTCAATCACTGACACCGCAGCTCGGTACTCGGCTTCGGCGGTTGAAATCGCTACCAGACGCTGCTTCTGTGAGTACCAGATCACTGGTCCTCCTCTCATCACTAGTACACCACTCGTCGACTGTCCCGTCTCAGAGTCTCCTCCGAAGTCTGAATCGGTGTAGGCCACAAGTGTCTTGTCTCCTCCGTAATGAATTCCTGCTGTTGCTGTTCCTCTAAAGTACTGGAACACACGCTTCGCCATTGCCTGATGGCTCTTCATGGGCTTGTTGCAGAATCGGCTGAGGAAGTTCACGGCGAAGCTGATGTCTGACCTGGTAATTGTAGCTAAGTACAGCAAACTCCCTATCGCCTCGCGATAGTTGTTGTTCGCCGGAAGTTGCTCGTCGTTCTTGAAGTCTGTTTTTCTGGTGATCATTCGTTGCTCAATTGATGTGGATGCTGGATTGCACTGTTCGAGTTTCATCTTTCTCAAGATCTTCTCCGTGTAACGAGGCTGATTTACGAAGTTACCATCTTTGCTGACCTTAATTTCCATACGTAAGTATGTTAACTTGGTATAAACTTTCTTGCTGAATGTGATCTCAAATTCCTTGCTTATCTCCCTCAAGAGTTTGTATATTTCATCTTCATTTTTGCCAGCTGCCAATCCATCATCCACGAAGAGTGAGAGCATAATGCTCTTGTCCTTGTTATAGTAGCTGTGCTGATCAGGTCTATTTTCTCTTCAAAATGTGTGGTGACCCTCTGGTTCCACATCCTTGGAGCTTGTTTGAGCCCGTAAAGACTATTATCCAACTTGCAGACCTTTCCTGATCCGTCGTTGAACCCTTCAGGCTGGTTTATGTAGATGTCCTGTTCCAGGTTTCCATACAGAAATGCTGTCTTCACATCAAACGACACTAACTTCAATTTCTCTGACGCTGCGTGGCTCAAAATCGAATCGATGCATGGCGGGCTACTGGGCTGAAAGTTTCGGCGTAGTCCACTCCTTCTTTCTGTTCAAATCCCCCTGCCACGAGTCTGGCCTTGAGTCTCCCGTCTGTCTTCTCACGAAGTACCCAACGACAAGTGATCTGTTTTACTCCTTTTGGACAGTCCACCAGTTTCCATGTTTTCATTTCCATCAACGAGTCGTACTCCTCCTGCATCGCTTGTCTCCATTTTGAGTGCCTCGCTCACCGGGATGTCTTCAGTTTCACCAATCATGGCTACTTTCGCTCTCTTTCCTCCACGTCAAGTATGCAATCTCGAAGTCTCGGTGGTGATTGCAGGATTCAACGATCTCGCAGAATTCTCCTTGCTGGCTCTTCTTCTGGCGGTTGTGCCTCTTCCTCGTCGCTCGATTCTTCGGCACTTTCTCTAAATCCCCAGTTCTCATCTTCTTTATCTGTCTCGTTGCCGCTTTCTTCTTGCTTCTCAGGTGTGCCCTCTGGTGCCAGTGTCTCAAGTTCAGTGTCTTGCCTCAGTCTTGTCTTTTCCTCATCGAAGATTACGTTGTCTGAGCTCACTATCTCTCTCTTGTCTTTCAGATAAACCCTGTAGCAGGGCGAATCAATATCATAGCCAACCAGAATTCCCTTTTCTGATTTCCTATCAATCTTGCTTCTCTTCTGTCTGTTCGTCAGCACATAACATTCGCATCCAAAGGATCGCAGCTTTTCAATTTTCATCTTTCTTTCGAACCAAAGTTCCGCCGGGCTTTTCCCTGGTACGTTACTGATCCCAGTCTGGTTGATCGTGAAGATCGCATGGTTCATTGGCTCTGCCCACAGCTTCTCGTTCAATTCGTCTGCATGTATCACTGTTCTGGCTGCCTCTACTATCGTTCTCATCTTTCTCTCAACCCTTCCGTTCTGCTCTAGCGTATGTACATTCGTAAAAGTATGAAAGATTCCCAGCTTGTCCAACATCTGTTTGGTTTTTGCATTCTTCAGTTCTCTGCCGTTATCAGACCTCAGACTCTTCACTATCCTTCCAAGTTGGTTTTCCACAAGTTTCAAGTAGCTTTCCATTTTCTCGGGATCTTCAGCTTTTGTTTTCATAAAGTAACAGCTTCGATAGTGGGTGAAGTTATCTTTGAACATGAGTCAATACTTGGCCCCTCCTAGCGACGGTATGTTCATCTCGCCGGTGTCGACATGCACGAGATCTAATGGCTGCTGAGCTGTCTTGGGGTTGGTTGGGTGTGAGAATCGATGAATCTTGCCATATGCGCACCCTAATCATTCCAGTCATCAACGTATTTGATTCCTTTTCTCTTCAGTATGTCCCTCACATACTTGACGTTTTGATGGGCGAGTCACTCATGCCAAACATTGACCGACTGGACCATCAAACTTGTCTCTTCTTCTCTCCTGAGCATCATTTTGTAAAAATTTCTTTTCCGTTTAGCCATTGCCACAATTTCCCTGCCATCTTGACTGTAAAACGTTGACTCGTTTCCGTTTGCCTTCTGTACATATCCCCTGTCCAGCATCTGACTTACTGAGAATAAATTAAAGTTGAGATTTGGCACGTAAATCACATCCTTCAGTACCACAGGATACCACTTTTGACCATCAAAAGCCTCCATCTCGATGTTCCCGACTGCAACGCCATCTAGCCTGGTTGAGTCTCCAATCACAATGGGAATTGGCTCATCCAATTCCAGTTGAACAAACCACTCTCGATGAAACGTCATGTGTTGACTGGCTCCGCAGTCCTGATACCATGATGTTGCCTTGTCCTTCGAAATGTCGTTGTCCACCGTTGAGAGTGCCGTGGTCAAAAAAGCCTTCCTCGGAGGTTTCCCGTTTCCTCACTTATTCGCCTCCTCACGGGATTCGCATTCTCTTGCGAAGTGTCCTTTCTTCTTACATATGTTGCATGAGTATTTCTTCGTGCAATAGGCAATGTATTTCTCACACGGTTTGCCCTTGCACTCCTTGAGCACGGGACCTTTCTTCCCACATTTGTAGCATGCGAGCTGTGCCTTATCCTGCCTGCTTAGACGACTGTCCCTGTTTCTCACATCTGGCCATGAGAGCGTTGTTGGTGCTGCCTTCTGTGTTTGTCGTCGTTTCTCTAAGTCGCTCGTCCCCTAGTCTCAATCGTTCCATGAGAGTCTCTACGTTGTTTGTTGCTCCGGTCACATTGTCCCAGCCTGTTCTGAAATTTGCCAGTCTTGGCGGTAGCACACTCGTGATCCTGAGATTACAATTCGAAGAACATTTCCTTCTTGTCATTCAATTTCGGTTTTATCGCTGTCAAAACAAAATATCATATTTACATAGTTACCAATTTTGACTCTATATAAAACAAACAAAGTAAGTGTGGGATAACAACGGCTCCGACATCATGACAAACTTTTTCGGGTTTAAACGTAACATCACGACTAACTACTACATCTCGCCGTGCTGGTATATAAACTCGATATCCCATATTATTATCGTGATAACCTACTACTACGTACCCCTTTTCAGTTTTGCTATCTAGCTACAGACGTTTGTCCTTCGGCACGTGTACAAAACACTCCGTCCCAAAAATTCGCAAATTTCCAATTTCTGGTGCTTTTCCAAACCATAACTCATACGGAGTTTTCCCTCCATGTTTCGTTGGACCGGTCCGATTAATTACGTATACCGCGGTCCCCATTGCCTCAGCCCACAAAAATTTCGGCAATTCCGGATTGAAGTATAGCATCGATCGCGCGGCCTCAACGATTATACGGTTATCTCGTTCCGCGACAGCATTATGTTCCGGTGTGTATGGAGCGTTTATAGAAAATTTTATCCCTTTGGCGTTTAAGTATGCAATAATCTGACCGTTGTCAAACTCTTTTCCACCATCAGTGTGTAGCTCCTTAATTTTATCCGCAAAACGATTCTCGGTTTCAGCACAAAAAATTTTTAATTTGTCAAAAACTTCTGATTTTTGCAATAATCTGACCGTTGTCAAACTCCTTTCCACCATCAGTGTGTAGCTCCTTAATTTTTTCCGCAAAACGATTCTCGGTTTCAGCACAAAAAATTTTTAATTTGTCAAAAACTTCTGATTTTTGCTTAATAAATTAAATCACCCGAAAGTCAGAAAAATCGTCTTTAAAGTCCACGAAATACCGTTTTCTACCGAGTGATTCTACCTCCATCGGTCCGCAAACATCAGAGTAAATAAGTTCCCGTACCCTCGTTGCCCTTTCAACCTTTTTATGAAAAGGTAAACGATGCACTTTCCCATAGATATAGCCCTCGCATACAAAATCATCGGACGAAAAATTTATATTTTTATTCTTTAAAAGTAATTTTACATATGCTTCACTCCTTGGTGACATAAACGCTCGTGCCAAACACGCAAACTATCACCCTTTGAAACTAAATTACTGAAAGGATTTTAATACAGTGTGTGGCTCAAATACTCCACAACAGCACCCTGTACGGCTCAAGCACTCCGTCAGGTAATTAATAATTAAAGGATTTTCGCCAACAACTCAAGCACTCTGTCAGGCAATGAATAAATAATTAAAGGATTTTAGCTAACGGCTCAAGCACTCTGTAATAGTGTCACTTCTTAATGAGAATTGCATATCTCAGGTACTTGAGTTCTAATCTCATTAATGAAATAAGACAAAAATGCCAAAACCATAAAATGTAAATCAAATCAACAAGAATTAAGCAATTCTGATATTTAGGTGAACATGAAAATGCTCTGTGAGTAAACTCATCAATAATTGTTGATTATTTTCACAACTATAATAATTCAGCACAATTCAGTCCTTTCTAAAAGCACACGCACGGAACACCACACACATACTAAAAATGATTAGATCTTAGCTGAGCATACTGGCTTCAAGCGTTTGTTTACAGAATGTATGTCCGCAGGTACTATTCCCTAGCTTGTCCCATGAATTTCATTTCCAACTGCTCTTAACTTAATGCGTCTAGTGTCGCAGTTATGATAGCGGGCCAATAAATTAGTCTAAGGAATAAACTAAATTCTAAGAAGTAGACTTACTTTCAGTACTATTTACTCCTGGCCCTTTTAGAGGATTGTGGAGTGACATGGCCGTCGAAATATTTGTAATAAAAGATACACAAAATTCAGATAATAGAATTATTTGTCAAATACGAAAAGATTCTACGGTTTTGCATTGAAGAATGCGAGAAATATTCTCAGGCAAAATTTTTCTTCGATGTCAAATCGTAGTAAGCGTATGAACAACANATATTTGTAATAAAAGATACACAAAATTCAGATAATAGAATTATTTGTCAAATACGAAAAGATTCTACGGTTTTGCATTGAAGAATGCGAGAAATATTCTCAGGCAAAATTTTTCTTCGATGTCAAATCGTAGTAAGCGTATGAACAACATTTTTTTTATTTTACTTTAAAAATAATATGTTTGATCCATTTTCGTGTACTTTAAGATATTTTATAGTTAATATGGGTACTGGTAGCGTAACTTCAACCCAAATTACCAATTTTTTATTGAATGCTAAAGCCAGTGATGAAGCAAAGCTTAAAGAAGTTATTTCTAAACGATCGGATATAGATACTCTTGAAGTTTTAGTTAAGTCAGTTGGACATACGCACACCTTTGTCGCTTCTCCGTTGTGTATCGCCTCGAACTCCACTCGATCTCGCTACAACTATATATAGATACTTCACGTTTTTCTAGAATTTCCCAGTATATGTCGTTAGAAACCTAGTCTTCTTTGCCACTGAGTATGTTAGATTGCCTACATACATGTGACACTGCCTCCCTCCTAAAACTGATCGTCCAGGTTAGTAACGCCGCCTCTGTAGGGAGCTAGACGGTTAAGATGGATAATCTTCGTTTTCGCCCTAGGTCTCTTCTAAATCCGATAATCAATGTGGTTGATGCGTAGAGTAAAGGTGTATGGACCATCTTGGGATGACCTGTTCTAGTTTCGGGCAACGTCCCTTCCGCCTTGATGGATTATGTAGCCATACTTTGTTGGCTTCTAGTTATTCTCGTAGTTTACCCACGTATGAATCTGTAGGTATTGGAGAGTCTCCAGGACGACCACTGGCAACCTGAGTTCTTTCCCGAATAAAATGCTGACTGGTGTTCTTACAGTTGTTTCATGGATGGCATGGAATCTATAAGGCAGGAGTGTCGGTCCCAGTCAGTTTGGCGTTCGTTGACGACACTTCTTAAATTGGTCTCCAAAGTAGCGTTAAATCGTTCAACAAAACCACCAAAATTCCTAAACATTGGCCGATGAACGCCTTGGAATATTCGGTGGAATTCGTCAAAAGTCTCCTCCTCCAATCTTCTATTCCCCACACCTGACACCAAATGTCACGTATTCAAACACTTTTCGTAGTCTTATTACGTTTATTAAACTATTTTCTGTAATTAATCGCTGTTTCATTTCTACATTTTAATCAGTTACTAATACATCATTATGTAAACACTTTTTCACTTTTTCTTCTCTTTCTATCATCTCGTACTCTCTGACGCGTACTGATTCCACTCTATCTTGCGACAACTATTTATAGAGACTTCATGTTTTCTAGAATTTTCCAGTGTATGCCGTCTAGAATCCTCGTCTTCTTTATCACTATGTATGTTGCCTACATGATTCATATATTTAGATTATTTTATTTAAATTAGATGTTTCGTATTAGATGTTTTAGAACACGAGTGTAAGACTGTACTACGTAAAAAGTTTCAACATACTTATAATCCATACAAAAGTACGATCGTATGTGATTTTGATTTTTACAAGTAACGTCATCGGAGATAGATAAGTATATGAAATTGTTCTTAACCTCATCTACGCCTAACACTTTATCATTTTCTGAGAAAGTGAAAAATCCCACACCTTTTACACAAGAAAGTAATTTTCTATGGTAGATACTCATAATTCAGTTGAAATAAATATTTTGAGTGTATATATACATAATAGTCCATTTCGATGTTCAAGTAAAGTTTTCTCGCTGTTAGGACCCACAACTATTCCTCGTATACTGTAAAACTCGTAAAAATCTTGAAGAACGCAGACAAAAAATATTAGAAAATCAAACTGATCAAAATACAAAATTTTAAGAATGGTGATATCATAAAAAATGTTTTAGAATTAATTAATCATTATTCCAAAAATATTCAAATGTCTAAACGTTGGAATATTAAATTTTCAAAATCTAAAATGTATTACTTCGAAAATAAAATTTTAGTACTTAATGATCAAATAATTACTGACGAAAGTATGAAATTAGATGTTATCATTAAAGATATAAAATTAGATTTTAATGACTTAAGTGGTTGCTACTTGTTGATATGAAATTATCGAGATGGTCTTAGAGAAAATTTCCTGGCTAGATATGATTTCTATAAAAACGAAAGTGAATTCAGAACATCATTTTCAAGAGGCATTTATTATTTCAAATAATGAACAGTCGGAGTATTTTACTTTTGCTAAAAATTTTGAAATATTACTTGATCAAATAAAACAAATTCGAAATAAAAAAAGCAGATATTCATTAGCCACTATTATGCCATTTATAATTTATTTTCAATCCTCCTCTACGTATAATATTACAAAAATGTTTCTTATTTTACTAAAAAGATATTTGCAACATTTGTCCTCAAATTTCTTAACTGCAGTAATGAGAAGTATTTGGGAAATATGTCATTCTTTGTCAAGAAAATTAAATTATAGGGCTGAAAATATGGTGAGGTATGCGTGTAATAAAAAACAATTTTGACGTATATGATTTCTTCTCCATTTGGAAGTTTTTCGGAAATAGTTAAATTAGTACATGTATGTAATATTAGCGATAATGAAATGGTTTCTCTTACGTTTCAGGTAATTGATTTCGTTCAAAAATGCGGTTTTGAAGTCTTGGCTATAATTACAGATAACCACAGAATAAATAGATCAATGTTTAAAACACTTCTAAAAAATTCTTTCAAAACCCAGCGGATCAAGATAAGAAAATTTTTGTAACTTATAATTTTGTATATATCTTTAGAAATATTCGTAAGAATTGGTTGAACTTCAAAAAAGTGGATAATACATTTGTTTTGCTTGATTTTAATACAAAAGTGGTAAAATTGGCGAAACTAAAAAATATTCTTGAAGTTTACGAATCTGAAAGTAATTTTGTTGTAAAGAATGCTTATAAATTAAATTACAAGACTTTATATTCGAAAGGTTTTGAAAAACAGAAAGTTTATTTGACTGATAATTTATTTAATCAATCTCTGAAAGCTACTGATTTTGTAGAAATTATTAAGAATTGATGGTGCAGTATAAATAAGGAATTTTTGTTGGTTTTGATGTGGTGATTGTGCGAAATAAAATGAAAACACCTTTTTGACTCGAACACAAAACAATTTATTTTAACTTTTAATGATTATACAAAAGAAAGCAAAAACGACCGGACAAAGTTTTTAATGCAAACGCAAACTATGCGATGAAAGTAGACTCGTTCGCGACAGGGCGTCTCGGCACTCCAGCGCCAAGCGGGAGAATTATAAATTCAACCCTCTCAATAGGACGATTGGCGGTGGAGTCATCGGGAATAATTCCAAGTCGTTGGTGGCAAAACTCGTGTTTTAAGATAGGACCTCCCAAGTTCCGCCTGCTCCGGAGAGCAAGAAACAGTAGCCGGTGTAGGACCTGCGGTCCTTGGTGCAGTTGGCCCAAACCCAGATGGTTCCTCGGAGATACCACAGAATACGGGCAACAATCCAGTGTGCATTGAACTGGTTTTTGTTGAATTGACTGAGTACACTAACTGCGTTGGCAATGTCGAACCGAGTTACCACAGCCAGGTGCATCAGAGCTTCGATGAGTTCTTGGTAAGGCCGCTCCTCGTTGGTGTCATCCACGTCGAAAGTAGGATCATGGAGGAGTAGGCGCAGGGTTGTAGGTGCTCATCTCGATGTGGATGCTTTCCCCCTGTTCTATTGATCTGGTTACCCAGACAATAGCTGACTTGGCCAAGGTTCTTGAGTTTAAAGCTCTTGAAGACGGCGTCGATGAACTGCTTCTCTCTGCGTTGGTCCTTGGTGACGACAATCAAATCGTCGGCATAGATTAGGACAAACGTTAGCCCGTCTCTATACATGAAGAGGCAAAGATCCGAGTGAGTAGGTGTGCATCCGTTATTCCTCATCTCGGAGGAGAGTTTCGAGTGCCACTGTCGTCCGGCTTGTTTGAATTCGTAGATTGCTGATTGCCTCGAGGATCGTGGATAACATCTTGGAGACCCTTTCCCCACGAGAGGGATTTTTCGAGTACCTTGGGCAACTCCATGAAGATGTTTGTGTCGATATCTCCGTAGAGATATGCCGTTGTCACGTGCATCCAGTACTTTGCGGCGAGAACCAGCAGAAGTCTGAGCGAGCTCAGTCGCGCCGAATAAGAGTAAGAGTCGTTGTAGTAAACTCCTGGGATCTGGCTGCACCCTTTAGCGGCGATCCTGGCTTTTCGGCGTTCCAGAATACCGTCACTCTTGTATTTGTTCCTGATTACGGTTCTGGAGCCGACGACTTTGCGGTTTGGTGGTCGGTCAACTACTATTCTCCAGCAGGCTCCGAGTCTCGATGATGATAGCCTCTGTCCAATTCCTCCTTTTCAGGACCAGAGATCGCATTAGAAAGAGGAATTTCTAAAAAGGACATGACGAATTCGACATCCGGCATCTTCTTTGGAGCACAAGTGAGGCAGCCTTATTCGTCTCTTCCGATGCACTTGGGTTGATCGAAGCCGAGAAACGGTGGAACGATGCTGTCGTCGGTCGTGACATTCAAGTCAGGTTGCGTATCAACATGCCGGTCATCGCCCGCTGCTGTGCTGGAGTTGGAGGTACAGCTTGAGATGTAAGGTCCATTAGCTGTACTGTACTAGTCTAAAATATAGTATTGATGTGCATTGTAAAGCTGCCGAGCAGGCCAAAAAAATCATTTCTTATTAAACAATTAACGTAATCGAAGTACTAAACAAAGCAGACTTAAAACTTAACAAAAACAAGTGCATAATGGAAGCACAAAAAATAAAATTCCTAGGACACATTGTTTCAGCCAACGGACTAGAAGCAGATCCAGACAAAGTAGAAGCCATAAAAGCAATGAAAGCACCAACAAATAAAACAGAGCTGCAGAGACTACTAGGGATGATTAGGTACCTCAATAAATTTATCTCCAACATCTAACCTAAACTATGAACAGGAAGAAAATTTAAAAGTCGCTGTAGTGCTGCCCTTGCAATTAGATGCTAGAGTGGAGCTAAAAATTGCGACAAAAGAAGATCTACATTTACAGTTACTCCTAAAGACAATAACGCAAGGATTTCCAGAAAACGTCAACGATCTCCCTGCAGAATTATTTTAACATAAAGGAAGAACTAAGCTATTTCAAAGGAATTATTTTCAACGCTGATAAAATTGTGGTCTTAAAATTACAAATCCCTAAAATGTTAAAGGGAATTCATCATGGACATCTAGGGATACAAAGATGTTGCTTCTTTATTGGAAAGGACAATAGGACGTTATTACAAGACTAGTCAAAAGCTTACTTAGTAATCTGCGACAGTTACTCTGGATATTTCGATTTTCAACAGCTAAATAGGTCAATCGTCAAACAACTTAAAAGATGGTTTTCTGTACATGGAGTACTAGAATATATAAGAGTTACAAACTGATAATGGAACACAATACATGTCCAGAGAATTCAATATCTTTCAAGATTTAACCACGCCACATCCAGTTCACATCATCATCGAGGTAACAGGCTTGCTGAAAGAGCCATTCAAACAGCAGAAAACATACTAATAAATGCAACACAAGTTGGATGTTCAACTTGCTTTATTAAATTGAAGAAATACACAACGAAATGATCATTTAGATTCACCTAACTAACGTCTGTTCAGCATAAATACCAGAATTGTACTACCCACCAATGACGGTAATTTAAAACCAAAAATAATGCAAGGAGCTGAAATACAACGATTAAGAAAGAAACAAGTCAACTACAATTATAAATATACTACAAGACCAGAAAAATATAAAATCAACGATAAAGTCAAGACACAAAGTTGCTCATAGACGTTGGAAAAAGTAGTAGGAAAGCCCGAAGGTCTACCAAGAACAGTAATAATTAAAACTGATTAAAGTCAAATCTTGCGTAGAAACTTCAGTCATCTGCATAAGACACAAGCAGACATAACCAGTAACAAACTGTAGTCCAGTCAAATGAGGGAAATGGCTGAAAAGTACTTATAATGGAGAAAATGATTGAAACTCGGGTCATTTTATCGGAAATTTCGTGAGGAACACGAATATGTAAATGAAAATTATTTGCCCGGCATAGGCGAGGGGGGAGAAAATCCGCAAAAACAATTGCAAATTGGATTATCTCGCGAAATATGAAAGATATGGAAAAAAAGTTTCAATAAAAGTTTTTCACAATTCCATTTTGCAAAAAACAGAATTGATTACTTTTTTTCATATCTCTCATAGAACAAGAGTTCTGCGCGCCCAAAGGCACAGAGGCCTCAAAATTAGCGGAAATTTTTAAAAAATTCAAAATAATTATCAAAAATTTAAAATTGATAATTTAATCGATTCGTAACTTATCTTAATCGGTTAAACTATCTTTTCAGAGAAAAAAAAACATTTTTTTCTATTATTTCATTGTTTTTTTAAACAATTAAATGTTTAAACCGCTATAACTCCGTTAAAAATTTTCCAAATGCGTTACTATTTGCATCAAAATTTGCAGCAGCCTAAACGGAACAAATTCGCATCTTACACTTTTTTTGTATCTATTAATGGTAATGAGATACATTCAATTATCTAAAAGTCAGAAATCTGGCAAATATATTCTTACGGCACTGGCATAGACAGAGAGCGGTAGATATCGCTGTTGCACATGCACTCATATAAAATTTGTGCGCACGCGCCGGTACTGTAGATCTGAATGTGCGAGTGGAACAGAACGCGCCACCTGTTAGAGTAAAAGAGATGGGAAAGAAGAGAAAAAGTGGGGTTTACAATGGTAATACTCTATTCTGATTTTAAAATGCCGTACAGTTTTTAAAATAGGAAAATGAATTTTCAACTGTACACTATATGTGCTAATTGACTTTTTCTTTTCAACATTAACCATTTATATTAATCGATAGACAATTGAATTCTCTACCGATTAAGCGTAATTTGTTTTTACATTTTTGCAAAAAAAAAATGTCTGTAACAGGTAAGGCGTCATCTTTAGCGTCTATTTGCTCTCGAGCTGTTCAGTTAGAAATCTCTCTATTTCATTTTCGTGAATTGTTTTCTATATTTGGAATCACATTTTTGTATTCCCACTATGGCATCCTCAAATTTGTGCTCTATTTGTGAGAAAGTTCTTCAAGAAGGAAATAAGTGAGTTGTTACGATCAAAACGAAAGGATTAAAAACTTTTATTGATAAAAGTAAAGACCGAAATGACTCCAAATGGCAAAAATGGGTTGATCAAACCTCTGTATCAGTTCATGACGGTATGTACTGTCTATCATTCATATCACGTTCGTTTTCTTAAAAAATAAAGATGAAGTAAGAATAGTTATGATAGAAATTGTTTATTTTAAATGGGTGAATATTTTTTGTATATATACTATTTTTCTCCACTTTCCACCATTCGCTTAAAAACTAGATTGAAACATTTCATTCTGTATAACTACAAAAGTTACGTCTAACTTTAATTTTTATTAAATTCATATTAGTCAAATAACCAAAAACATTAGTTAAAGCTTAAAAGAAAATTCGTTACCAAGTACTTTACTCTCGCACGGCGTGAGTTCTCAGAAATTTTCTGTATTAATAATGTTCAGAGAAGAAAACTTCATTTTTGGATACAGAGATGATTCGTCAATTATTTGTTTTATGTTTTAATATTCAAGCGTGTGAATATTTGCCTTAGAGTTTGCTTCATTACTTTCAATTACTTTTGCTGTTTCAAGAATATTCATATTAATAATATTCTCTACATTATTTTCTTCATTAAATTGCCGTAAGAGATACGGGCGCGTTAACTACCATCCTGCAGAGAATGAACCCTCTGTAAATACAAGTGAAGAAATTCTTCATAATGATGATGGTACAGTCAACTTTGATTTTAGCAGATTATGTTTTTTATGTGGCAAACCATGGCAATTTAAAGATAGTCGTATGGTTACTCGTGATCATATGACCGAAAGATACCATACAACTGCAGAACTTCGAGAAGATAAGTGGGGTGAATTAGTATTGGAAAATTTAAACAATGTTCAACCTTTGGTAGAAATAAAAGCACGTTACCACATTAATTGTAACACGCGGTTCATGGCACCTACTTTTAAAGATGTATCTGAAAGTAAAGTTGAAATGACTGATACGTTGAATAAAATTTTTGACTACATTGAAAACAGTCATCTTGAGAAGTCACCATTTTCATGGAATGATATTGTGACTGTTATGGGTCATAAGCGTCTGTATCGTACAACCGTTTATAAACATTTGAAAAAAAGATATGGACCAGATATTTATATTTCACAAAACATCGGAAAATCTACTAGGATTTACTACAAGAATTTTGATCGTAACATGATATGTTGGAAATCGCCTTTTATAATCTCCCGCCTATTTGTGAGCGCTCTGCGCGTCCCCTTTCTTGATTCTGTTACCCGCGATCAACACGCCCTCCCACTTGTCCACCTCGCTCAGTCTTAGCTAAAACCTCATACGTTCANGCTGTAACTCCGTTAAAAATTGTGCAAATGCGTTACTTTTTACATCAAAATTTGCAGCAGCCTAAACGGAACAAATTCGCATTTTACACTTTTTTGTATCTATTAAAGGTAATAAGATACATTCAATTAACTAAAAGTAAGAAATCTGGCAAATATTATATTCTTACGGCACTGGCATAGACAGAGAGCGGTAGATATCGCTATTTCACATGCATGAAATTTGTAGACACGCGCCGGTACTTTAGATCTGAATGTGCGAGTAGAACAGCACGCGATACCTGTTAGAGTAAAAGAGATAGGAAAGGGGTTTAAAATGGTAATAGTCTATTCAGATGTTAAAATGCCGTACAGTTTTTAAAATAGGAAAATTAATTTTAAACTTTCAAATTTCAAAAGTTTCAAGCGTACGCTATATGTGCTAATTGACTTAAGCATAACTTGTTTTCGCATTTTTGCAAAATCATTGGTTGCAAAAAAAATGTCTGCAACAGGTAAGGCGCCATCTTTAGCGTCTATTTGCACTCGAACTGTTTAGTCAAAAACATCTCTATTTCGTTGTCGTTAATTGTTTTCTATATTTGAAATCACACTTTTATATTCCTGCTATGGCATCGTCAGATTTATGCTCTATTTGTGAGTAAGTTCTTCAAGAAGGAAGCAAGCGAGTTGTTACGATCAACACGATAGGATTATTGATAAAAGTAAAAAGCGAAATGACTCCAAATGGCAAAAATGGTTTGATCAAACTTCTGTATCAGTTCATGACGGCATGTACCGTCTATCATTCATATATTCGTTACTCGTCATGTTCTTAACAAAACAGGGAACAATTTAAATTGTTGCATTAACTACCCAGTTTCGAGACACGTATTAAATAATGTGGTACTCCATAAGCTTCCTGAACATTATTTATACGGAAAGTTCCCGCGCGTTTACTACATAAACTGCTAAGAGCTTTAGTTAATTTTTTGTTGTATTGATACTCTGAGCTACATTTATGTTTTGTATATTGGTAACCATAATGATATATTCTGTAAACAAAAAATTACTATTTTATTTATTGTCTGATATTTAGAGACATATTCTGCGTTTGACAGTTACGAATTCGTTATCACGTTCGTTTTCTTAAATACTAAAGATGAAGTAAAAATAGTTATGATAGAAATTGTTTAGTTCAAATGAAGGAACATTTTCTGTATATACCACTTTTCTCCACCTTCATTGAATTCGCTTAAAAACTAGATTGAAACATTTCAATCTGTATAACTATAACTAAAAGTTATGTCTAACTTCTATTTTTATTAAATTTATATTAGTCAAATAACTAAAAATATTAATCAAATCTTAAAAAAGTAATTCGCTACCAAGTACTTTACTCTCTCATGACGTGAGTTCTCAGAAATTTTCTGTATTAATAATGTTCTGAGAATTAATGGAAAACTTCATTTTTGGATACAGAGCTGATTCGTCATTTATTTCTTTTATATTTTAATATTCGTGTGCGTTAACGGCTTATCGATTCGCCGACTAGCCGCGGGCGCCTTTCTTCATGTGTGCCGTATTTGTAAATGTGTGTGTCGTACCTGCGTTCTGGGAAAGCAGTTAAACAGTTCAAAGAAAAAAATAAACTATCCAGATATTTCCAGAAGGTTCCAGAATGTAAACAAAAAAGTATTTAAAGGAAGAGACGATCGCAGAAATAAATTGACAGTAACAGCAGTGAAATAAATAGCGCAGTGAATCGTGATATATCAACAGTAGTGTAAATAAATATTTTTTGACATAATCAGTCTTAGAAGTTAAATTTGTTAAACCCACGAACGTTACAACTGGTGTCAGGTGTGGGATTGAGTAAAAGACATTACAATGGCAAAGAAGTTGTACCAATTAAAAGTAGCCAAGTTAAGAAAAGAATTGGAAGAACGGGATGAAGCGACAAGCGGTAACAAAGCGGAACTTCAGTGGCGGCTTGCGGGTGCGTTGAAAAAGAATGGCCATAATCCTGAAACGTTCCTTTTCGAAGACGAATTGTCGCAAATTTTGAAAAGTTTGGAAAGCAAATTAGAAGAAACTAGTAAAAGTTTGAAAGGTAAATTGGAAGAAAATAGTAAAAGTTTGAAAAGTGAATTGGAAGAAAACCGTAGAAGTTTGGCGAATAAATGGGAAACAAACTTTAATAAGAATATTCAAGAAACAGAAGAGAAGATAAAAGTGCTGGAAGAATTGATTTTTAATGGAAAGATAAAACCAATCGAAAGGGATGTTGGCGTACCTAGTACACTCAACGAAGCCAGCCAAATCAGCCAAGGAAGCGGTATAGAGTCAAGAACATGAGTAAAACCACCAACATTTGACGGAAAGTCCTCATGGACTACATACCACAAGCAATTTGAGGCGGCTGCTAAGGCGAATAACTGGGCGCCTGAAGAAAGTCACTGCGTTGACCGTTACACTTCGTGGAGATGCATGTGACATTTTGGACACCCTTTCCCCGGAAGAATTGACGAATTATGAACAGTTGGTAAAAAGGTTAGACCTACGGCGAGGCTCATTTAACAGCGGTATATCACATCCAACTGAAAACCCGTCAGCAGAAACCAACGGAATCCCTACAAGAATTCGAGGCCGACATTGCGAGATTGTCTCGACTGGCCTATCCTAATACTCCAGAAGAATTGCCGGAAAGATTGGCAGTGGAGGCATTTACTGATGGACATCGGGACAGTGACACTCAACAAGAATACGCCTTGACCGACCTAAGACGCTAGCCGATCCATTGCCTCGTACGAGTACGAAACCGTTAAACGGGCCTATACCAAACAGGGAAGAGTTCGGCTACCGTGTGAAGAATCGGATTCATCAGAATATTTAGAAGAAACTGTCTGCCGAATCATCTCCAAGTTCGATAAAGAAAATCGAACACTAAGATGTTGGAATTGCGGCGAACTAGGTCAAACGAGGAGGCAGTCTGAAACAGTACGTGTTGAAATAAGAGGAGTGACTGACAGAGATTGTAAGAATCTAGCTAGTGAGCAGAAATGCAAAGTGCAACATCTACTTTGTCAGAATGCCGAGATTTTTGAGATTGGCAAGAATGGTAGGGGAAGGACCAATATCGTAAAACACAAGATCAACACCAGTAATACGCAGCCTATTCGTCAAAGACCTAGACGATTGCCACTGGCCAAGAAGGAAGAAGCAGAGCGAATAATCCACGAAATGCAGGAGATCGACATAATTGGGCCATCATCAAGTCCATGGACATCACCGGTAGTATTGGTAAAGAAGAAGGATGGGACAACCCGTTTTTGTGTGGATTACCGACAGCTCAACAACGTAACCAAGAAGGCACCTTTAATGAACACCTGCAAAATTTGCAAGCGGTATTTCAGCGATTACGTGAGGCTAATTTCAAACTCAATCCGAAAAAGTGTCACCTTTTTCGCGAAGAAGTTTCTTACTTGGGACATGTTGTATCAGCGAGCGGCGTGGCCGTAGATCCAGATAAGATAAAGACCGTGAAGGAATGGTCAGTGGCTGAAAATGTCCACGACATAAGAAGCTTCTTGGGATTGTGCACGTATTATCGTCGCTATGTTTATTGTACAATTTCATATTTTTTGGTTGAATTGTGATTTAATGCGCCTGCGTCACACCAGGTTTGTAAGGTATGTATAAGAGTTAAGGTGTGATGGCAGTCAAGAGTAGTACCTGTACACGAATAAAGAGTTTAGTTTAATAATTTTTCATTCCTGCAAAGGGTGGTCTTTTTCTGGAAATCAGTACAAGAAAGTTCCAGTCTTCAGCAACATCAGCACACAAAAACATTTTGGTCCTTCGAACCTCATAAGTCCAGCAAAAACGCATTCAAATACGCATACAAGCACATATTATCGATTAGAAAAGTTAAGGCCACGTCATGTAAGCAGCAAACAAGTACATACACGCACAAGACACAACACATTCGTAAAAAGGGTAGTTACACTACAATCACACATATAAAACAATTGCAAGTAAGGAAAGCAATACACACATACAAACGATAGAGGAAAACAGTGAGTACCCATTTTCATTTCATACCTTTCCTGCTCCCATATACAATGGATGTAGAAACAGAAAAGGTGGAATTAATTAAATCTAGGGGTATATTAAAGGGTCAATTAACACGGTTTAAATCATTTTTAAACAATCCTCGAAAGGTTTCAAATATAGCAGAATTAGAATGTAGACCAAAAAGTATAGAAAACTCATTTGAAAGATTAGACATGGTACAGGGTAAGATAGAAATTCTAGGCGAAAGGGAAGAAGCGACGTGAGAAGAAACAGAAAACAATTTTTACGAAGCAATATCAAGAGCCAAATTATTACTAATCTCTGATAACAATTCATTGCTACCAGAGGTTGGAGAACAAAGAAGTTTAGACCTGCTTATAAGTATTAATTTGCCAAGACTTAATCTGCCAACTTTTTCTAGGAATTATCATGATTGGAATTCATTTCATGATGAGTTTGTGGGACTTGTTCACAACAATCCAAATTTATCAAACATATCTAAATTCAGATTCAGACGGTTATGCTTCAAAATTAATACAAACATACGAAGTATCAAATGATAATTTTTTAATAGCGTAGAACAAACTAGTTAACAGATTTCAACATAAACGTAATATAGTAAACGCACATATCACAGCACTTTTTGAACTAAATGTTGTATCAAAGGAATCAGCTTTTTCATTGAGACAATTAACGGATGGGTTTTATTATCATGTTGCCGCGTTAGAAAAATTAAATTTGCCAGTTAATCAATGGGATGCAATTTTAGTAAATTTAATAACATCAATGGTAGATAACACTACAAATCGCGAATGGGAAAATTCATTAAACGGTGATGATTATTTGCCTACTTATGATGAAATAATGAAATTCTTAAATAAAAAATGTTTTACATTAGAAACAACAGATAAAGGTAAGTCATCTATAAGCGCAACAAATAATCAAACTAATCAAAATAAAAGTTATACAAAGTCAAAAAATTTTAAATATTCAGAGAAAAACTTAGCGGTATTTGAAAATGTACAGATCAAGTGTCCATACTGTAAACAACACCATCACATTTATGCCTGTCAAGAATTTGATAAATTAACATCTAGTCAAAAATACATTCAGTTAAGAAACTTAAAGAGATGTATCAATTGTCTTCAGCCAGGACATTTAAGAATAAATTGTAAATCAGGAAAATGCAATCGTTGCAATCGTAATCACAATACATTACTACATAATTCAGATGGTGAAACACATAATCCAATCACACAATCTCAGAACACAAGCGAACTTAATCGTACATATCAAGTAGAGCCGGGCTCTCAAAACAATCAAAAATTACTAGCATCATCTACTACATTACATGAACATACATACAATCAAATACCACATGAAATTAATACAAGCATGACAGACGTTAAAGAGAATAATCCAATTTTGGAGACTTCACAAGTGCACACGAATGGTAACAAACAGTTGAAAGGGTTTGTATTATTGACAACAGCAAAAATACAAGTCTATGATAGTGAGGCGAAAGCACATATTTGCACTGCGTTGTTAGATTCAGGAAGTCAAAGCAACATTACTACAAAGCAACTGTGCAAAAGATGAAATTCAAAATGTGAAGAATTTAAGATTCCGATTACAGGAATAAATAAAAAAATTACAAATGTTACTCATCGAACAAAGGTAGAAATTGGTTCACGATTTAATGCATACAAGGTAAATCTCTCATTTCTCACTTTAGAATCAATTACAGAAAGAATTCCTAGTCTTAACTTTGATAGCAGTTTATTACATGCACCGGAAGGTTTTAATTATGCCGATCCAGAATTTAATATCTAAAACCAATAGATGTTTTACTCGGAGCTAGCATACTTTATGAATTACTTTCAAAATCAATACAAATTAGGTGTAGGTAAACTAGTACTACAGGACACTTTATTAGGTTGGGTTTTCACAGGAACAATTGATTTAATAGTATCTCAAATAATAACTCGTTATGTTCTCTTTCACGTGAAATCACAAACGAAATGCTTGATGATAGTTTGACAAAATTTTGGAAAACGGAAGAGATTCCCGAAAAACAAATTCTTTCGCTACAGGCACAATACTGTGAAGAATATTTTATTAAAACTACAAGGTGTACCGAGAAAGGTCAGTTCATTGTCAGATTGCCATTTTTAAACAATTTAAATGATTTTGGTGATTCTCATTTAGTAGCACATAAACGTTTGCTCGCGATAGAATCTAGACTTCAAAGAGATAATGCGCTTAAAATAGATTATCAAAATTTTATAAAGGAATATGACGAATCAGGTCACATGTCAGTTTTAACAAACATACCGGAGCAAATTAAACAACCTGCTTCATTCTACCACATCACCTAGTAATCAAACAAAGCAGCACAACAACACGATGCAGAGTAGTTTTCGATGCGTCTGCAAAGACAAATTTAGGAATATCATTGAATGACAATTTACATATAGGTTACACTGTCCAAGATGATTTATTTTCGATAGTAATGCGACTAAGACTTCATAGTTACGTATTAAGCGCAGATATCAAACAAATGTTTCGACGAATATTAATACATCCTGATGACAGAAAGTATCAGTGAATTATGTGGAGATACGAAGATTCTCAAGAGATACAATTATACACATTAAATACCGTAACTAATGGTACAGCTTGTGCAGCGTTTTTGGCAACAAGAGTTTTACAACAAATTGCGACAGCTAACGAACATAAATATCCGCGAACATGTCAAATTATAAAGGATTCATTTTACATGGACGATTTATTATGCAGTACAGAAACGTTGGAAGAAGCGTTAAAGGATTACCAAGAGTTAACAGAAATTTTGAATGAAGCAGGATTTAAGCTGAGAAAGTGGTCATCTAACGAAAAGGCAATATTAAATGAAATTTTAAAGGACAACAAGGAAGAAGATAAGATAGTAGAAATTAAAGACAGTAAAGAATTTCATGGATAGCCAATTCAGATAGTTTAAATTATTCAGTTAATATATCGACCTATTATTCATGTATATCAAAAAGAACAGTTTTAGCTCAAGTATCCAAAATTTTCGATCCGTTGGGATTAGTTGGTTCTACAGTAATCAAAGCTAAAATATTTTTGCAATACTTATGGGAATTAAATTTGTCATGGGATGATGAATTACCTTTAGAATTGCGTCAAAATTGGTTAACATTCACTAAAGGGTTAACGGATATAAACAATATTACAATACCAATACAAGTTACATGTACGAATGCTGTGAAAACGGAATTACACGGATTCAGTGACGCGTCAGAGCGTGCTTATGGTGCATCTATTTATCTTGTGTCTTACGATTTAACGTAGAAAAAATATTCGAATCCTTTATACGCTAAATCAAGAGTAGCACCTCGAAAACAGCATACACTACCGCGATTGGAGCATTTAGCAGCTACACCGTGCGTCGTATTTGTAAATGTGTATCGTACCTGCGTTCTGCGAATGCAGTTAAACAGTTCAAAGAAAAAAAATAAACTATCCGGATGTTTCGAAAATGGTCCAGAAAGTAAACAAAAAAGTATTTAAAGGAAGAGACGATCGCCCAGAGAAATAAATTGACCGTTGCAGAAGTGAATCCAGAAATAAATTGACAGTGATAGCAGTGAAATAACTAGCGCAGTGAATTGTGCTATATCAATAGTAGTGTAAATAAATAGTTTTTGTCGTTATCAGTCTTAGAAGTTAATTTTGTTAAATCCACCAACATTGCACAATGTTCAATCTTTGGTAGAAGTAAAAGAACGTTACCACATTAACTGTAACACGCGGTTCATAACACCGAATTTTAATGATATACCCGAAAGTGAAGTTGAAATGATTGATACGTTGAATAAAATTTTTGACTACATTAAAAACAATGATCTTGAGAAGTCACCATTTTCATGGCATGATATTGTGGCTGTTATGGGTCAAAAGCCTCTGTATCGTACAACCGTTTATAAACATTTGAAAAAAAGATATGGACCAGATATTTATATTCACAAAACATAGGAAAATCTACTAAGATTTACTATAAGAATTTTGATCGTAACGTAAAGAATGGCTATGTAATGAGGGATCATTGAATGAATCGCAGAAAAATAGTTTGATTGACACTGTTGCAGATATTTTAAGAGAAGATATTCTTCATATCCATCACCAGACTCGAACATACAATTTTTTCTGGTAAAAACGGGAACGAACAGAGAAACATCAATTTCACGAAACGAGATGCGATCGCTCATTCCATTATCTCAATCATTCATCCTACTTCTTTTATATCGCATTTGCAATTAGCTGTAGGAACTTTTATCTGTAATAAAAGTGAGTCCAAATTAATCATTGAGTTATTATCAAAACTTGCGAGTATGCCCGACTTATTACAATTTACAATTATTAGAAGCATCATTTATAATGAACGCGCCATAACCAGTAATAGGTGATGCTTACGTCCAGTCTGTGTTCGACAATACCGATCACAACATTGCAACTCTAGATGGCAATAATACATTTCACAATCTTGGTGATATAGCTGTTTACAGTCCTGAGTCTGAAGTAACTTTCAACGGAAACTGTGAAAAACTGCAGTCAATGCCAACAACTTCATCTTTAGGAGCAAAATGTACAATTTCGACCAGGCCATTATTATTATTAAGTCCATTATTTATAAAGATGTTAATTCATTATTTCCCGATACTTATGATAAATTACCCCACCATTATGCCGTGTATTTGTTGGCTCATATCATGAATGATAAGCAGTTTCTCGTCTGGAGAGGCTTCATGGAGATGTTAACGCTAAATTATTCCTATAACGTATCAAAAATTGTATGTTTACCATTTATCACTTTACCACCGTCTAAACCAACGACTATCAACACGGCACTACATTACTCAATAGAAGAAGCCAATAAGTTTGGTCAAGAAAAATATTTTGCCACGTTCGATTAACCGCTCTACATCAAAGCTCGGGAAATAGTTGCAAGCCAGCCAAATGAAATGAAGGATGTAATCGTTAGATTAGGTGGATTTCATATGCTCATGTCTTATCTCGGTGCTATTGGTCATATATCATGTAAGGTAGTGGACTGGAGCAATTATGGTCCACAATATATGCAGAACAGTCAGTAGCAAAAATGTTGAGCGGTCATGCATTTTCACGAGAATTACGCGCTCACATTTTAACATTTATCGTTCAAGGCGTCGAAATCTGCAAAAATATAAGTGAAGAAGAAAACCATCGATATAAAACTTTCCTAACCGACATTGAAAATAATCCACCGGAAGTAAGCGATTGCAAGTATGAACCGACGATACAAGAAGTGAAGACAACACTTCTGGGAAAGATGGAGAATTTTAAAGCTAATGGCGCAACCTGTCAATTATGAATCCATTATATGGAGATGGTAATTATAATGCTTTAGTAAGGTCAGTGCTCTAGTAGTTGACCAGACTGGTTTAAAATTAGTCGCCATTTTGTGCTCGCGAAGTAAGCAAGGCTGCTAGAGGTAAGTTTTTAAAATCCAACTAAATCCTGGTTTATTGTGCACTTTCTATTCAAAATTTGTGTTTTACTTACTTTGATATTAATATAGATTGTTGTGACGTAATAATATTTAAAATATTTCACTTCTTTATTAGAAAAAATGTAGTGGTCAATTATACATACAAGAAATATAAAAAATTTTAGTAATTGACCAATTTGGTCAACAACTGAAATTTTAACAAAAGTTGTATTTATTATCAAAACAGTGTGTATTCCTGAAGTATTATCTAGGTATTCACTTAAAACTTTATATAATGTTCCGTAATCAGTAATTGACCAGTGGCCAACTACTGAACATTTAAACGTTTTTGCTTGCTTTAGTGTTTGACCAGTTCGAATTTTATTTCAGATAAATATGCAAAATGCCCCCAAAAAAAGAGTTTTTTAAGTACAGCGAAGAAAGTCTACTGCATGCGGTGCAGGAAATAAATGAGGGCGCCAAAATCAGGGAAACTGCCAGAAAATATGGAATTCCGCATTCCACGCTAATAAATAAAATTAAATTAAGAAGTCCAATTGTAAGAAAAATGGGGCCTCCATCTATTCTTACACCACATGAAGAAGAACTACTTTGTCGTTGGATAAATGCTATGGCCAAAAAAGGTTTCCCAATAAATAAACAAAACCTGATGCATACAGTTCACGATATTGTTTCGAAAGATAACAGACCTACAGTATTTAAAGACAATTTGCCAGGACGAACATGGTTCGAGAGTTTCCTTAAAAGACATCCCAATATTAGCCAACGACACTCCGAGAATATTGACTTAGCTCGAAGCAGAGTAACAGAAGCAGACATAAGAACATGGCACTCTAATCTATATGATTATTTAAAATCAGAAAACGCGTTAGATATATTGGATGATCCGGACCGAATAATTAATTGTGACGAAGCGGGGTTTCAAACCAATCCTTCAAACGGTGTCATACTTGGACCTAAAGGAATGAAAAATCTATACGGGGTATGCCAAAACTCGAAACAAAATATAACCGTATTAGGAACATTCGCCGCGTCTGGAAAAATTTTGCCGCCAGCTGTAGTTTACCCGTATGAACGGATTCCTAGAGATATAGCCATAAATATAAATGAAGAATGGTCAGTCGGTAAATCAAAAAATGGTTGGATGATGTGCAAGGTATTTTACGGTTACATAGCAAACACCCTGCTGCCTTTTTTGCAAAATAATGGTACCAAATTCCCTGTTTTGCTGTTGGTTGATGGTCATCGATCCCATATCAGTGGAGAAGTTTCGAAGCTATGCATGGAAAATGACATAATACTATATGCTTTGTACCCCAATTCCACACACATCTTACAACCCGCTGATGTGTCGGTTTTCAGACCATTAAAAAATAATTGGAAATTGGTGGTTCAAAACTACAAACTCAAAACAGGCACAAGAGTACTGACGCGATCTGTTTTTGCTCCATTACTGGAAGAAGCCTTTAAAGCAGCTACCCCATCAACGATAGCCAATGGTTTCCGCAAATGTGGTCTTTATCCATTTAACGCAGATGCGATTGATTATAGTCGTTGTATTAATGACCAAACAAGGCATGACATTGCTGATAAGCCTACCGAAATAGGCCCAGAACACTTTCTTTACATAGAGTCATTAATGCGAAGAGGAAGAGCAGAAGCTTTTCGTGCAGTAAACAAAGACGAAGATTGGACCGGAGAAGAATCTGCAAAAGAATTGTTTTATGTATGGCGCAAACTTAAAAACCGAGTTATGTCGGAATGTTCTGACAATATCGAAGGAAATGTAGAAAATGAGGAGAACATAGATTCTGCTGGAGATGGCTTACTAGAAAATCAAGAGTTAAAGGATTCTGCGCAAGAAACAATTCCAGAAGACGATTTTCTAAAGTCCGCCGATGAATTGATTGAAAACCAGGAGGATGAGCAAAACCAGCCAGATGATCCTGTAGTTGATATCCAAAATAACCCAGAAAATGATATTTTTAAAATCGGCGATGGATTGTCGGAAAATGAGATCTTGAATAGAAACACTCCAGAACCCTTCGAGCCTAATAAACCAGAAAACTCCCAGATTATTCGGAAAGTCTCTTCAGTCAAAATAAGTACAGCATTTGCCGGAGCTGTTGTGTGGCCAACGGAGTCACCTATAAAACATGAGAAAAAGAGAAACAAATTCGTTTATCCCGATGCGATATCTTCTCCGTCGTGGGTCAGTTACTGGGACAATAAAGAAAAAGAAAAAAAGATAAAGACAACAAAAAAGTAATGAGAGCTGAAAAGAGAAAATTAAAGGAACAGAAGAAGATCGAAAAAATTCCAAAGTCAAAACAAAAGACATTTATAAAAAAACGCAGACCTGTTGTTTGTTCCGATACCAGTGATTCCGAAGACAATGAAGTTCTTTCGGATATAGCAGGAAAAATTATAAGAAAAAAGGATAAAACTGATTCAAAACAAAATAAACAAAGGGAAGCCGATAATCGGTATGATATAGGAATGTTTGTCATTGTGCAATACGAGGGCGAATATTTTCCAGGAATTATTCAAAAAAGTGAACATGACTATAAGGAGGTTAGTGTCATGGTACTCTCTACTCCAAATACATTCAAGTGGCCTGAAAAACCTGACACTATTTGGTATAAGAACGAAGATATTATTGAAAAAATAAATCCTCCCCTTCCTATAAACCAAAGAGGATCCTACAAAGTCGCCGAAATGGCGAAATATTTGCCTGAAAGATACTAAGTGAGATTAGTGTAGTTACCAAAAAAACATCACAAGACTGATATATAAGTCCTTTTATTTTATTCTATTCTCTTAAGTAGGTAGATATTATTAGAGAGTTCATAGAACCAAAGTTAAGTCTTTTGAACTGCTGCTGTTAAGCTATTAACAAATTACCTAAGTGGTTTGTGTAGTTACCGAAAACCATGACAAGACTGCTATTTAAGTACTTTTTATTTTATTTGTTTCTTGTTAAGGAAATATTATAAGAGAGGTTATAGAACCAAAGTTTTGTAAGTCTTTTGAACTGTTGATCTATTTTCTGGTAAATTTTAATAGTAAAATAAGAGAAAAAACAATGGAGACTGTTTCAATTTAATAATTTATTTAAAATATAAGTCGTTGATATTCAGATGTTGCTTATTTGATTAAATAAAACATACTGTTGCAATGAAACTGTAGTTTTTACTGAACTGGTCAACTACTAGTTAAAAACTGGTCAATCATTAAATCCCTCTGGACAACTACAGGCGCATTAGCTGAAATTTTAATTCATTAATTAATAATAAAATAATGGTAAAACTAAATTAAAATTTCATGAGTTTATATTGATAAATAACTAATTTTTAATGTACACAAAAATAATAAAGTCAAAATTTCTAGTAGATATTTAGTAAACATTTTTTTTGTATCGAAATCTGCCTTAATTGGTCAACTACTGGAGCGTTCACCCTACATGGAAGCTGAAAGAATTGGAAATTGGCGTTTACATTTGGAAAGCGTTAGAAAAATGATTCCCTTTTTTCATGCATCGAGATATTTTTCATATGCCAAGAGCGCACAAGTTTACCTCCAGGTTTTGGCAGAACTAGAAATAGTTCTAAATGATGAAGAATATTGTAATTTTACTAACAACGGTTTCTTTACGATACGGAAATCAGATAAAGCTTGGCCAGGTGTTTGGAGTAACATTACAATCGAGCAAACGTTAATTCACATCGCCTCTTTATTCCGTTTTATTCTTTATAAATTTCATTTTGTCTATCATGGACACTAATTTTGAGAAAGCAGACAGTAGAAATCTACCAAAAGTGAACGCTATAATGGTTGGCATATTCATTAAAAATAACCCACATTTTTACGCTGCTGAACTAAGAAATGTGAAAACAGCTACGTAAGTACATATCTCATTACCTTTTTAGTTATATAAACATAAATTATAATAGCAAAATAATTACAAGGTATAATTCTTTAGGTTATGCCTACCCCTTGTTTTTCACTCAGTTTCGAGTAAGTTTACAGTTATAAAGTAACCTTTGCAGGGCTGCAAGAGAATCATATGGGGATGATGCAATTGGATATGTCCAACTGCGCCGTGAATCTGACCTTTGCACAGACAAATGCAAAATCTGCCCGGAACACAAGTTGAAGGCTAGTTCTTACAACGTCGTGATGGTGGTGGATGAGAAGAAAAATGAAATACTAAGCTGCCAGTGCATGGATTGTGCTGCTTCAGCTGGTGGCTGTAAGCATCCAGTGGCATTTTTAATGTAAACCCATCGCCAAAGTGAGGAACCTTCTTACACTGAGTGCTATTGGAAAAAAAGTACTCTTTCCAGAGTAGGCACAAGTGTCATGTTCATAACAGTAGAGAAAATGAACTGTGAACTCCTCAAATATCAACATGATTTCAGGCATAGTGATATTAAATAGTTCTCTATGCATCATTTTCTGATTCAAGCTTCTGAGGATGTTAAAAACGATGTTACCAAGTTAATTGGATTATTTACAGAGCATGTAGATGAAAAGGCTGTGGCTTCAAAAGAAGTAGCGACTAAACCAGTATAAAAGTCCTCTATGGTATGAGATGAGATACGCTCGTATTACAGCTTCCAAAGTTTTTGAAGTCAATTGCTGCCAAACTGCTGATGGATCTTTAGTAGCTGCGATTATGAGAGCCAAAACGCCAGATACTTCTGCTATGAAAAGAGGCCGAAAGCTAGAATTATCGGTCATAAAAATTGTGCAAAATCAATTGACGAAGTTCCAGCCATGTGGTTTATTATTTTTATTATTTCTGTCTACACCATTCCCCATGGTTGCAGCCACTCCGGATGGTCTAAGTAAAGATGCAGTTGTCAAAGTAAAATGCCCAACTATAGCGCTATAGCGAGGAAACAAAACCTAACTATATCAAAAAAGGACAAGTGATGCAAAAGTATCTCGCTCAAGTACAGCTGCAAATGTATGTAACAAGTAAGAAGAAAGGTTACTTTGTTGTAGCTCATCCTGACTTTGAACAATCAAAAAAGTAGATATAGTTTCAATAAACTTTGATGATGAATATGTTAATTACTTGTTGCAGAATGTGGAAACTTTGAAAAGCTAATATTTATCCCATTTTAATACGTAGCACTTCTTATTAATATAGATTAAGGCAATTTAATTAAATATGCTATTATTTAAAGGTACTTAATTATTATAAGGTCTCTTCATTCAAATTTTAAATACTGATAAGCAGGTTCACCATTAAAAATAGACTCGTAAATAATATAATTTATTACCTATAAACCTCGTGTTTGTAAAGCTAGCCCTAATAAGGGATGGAAAGAAAGTAAATGACAGTAAAATATATTTCGTAGTTTCTTTATTAAAGCCAAACACAACTACAAAATAGCATAGTTACTTTATAAGAGAGTCCTGTATGTTTATTAGCGCACATGCTAGAACAATCACATCATCAAGAATACGCAGAAAATTTAGATTGATTACAGAATGTTGTTAAAACATATAAAATTCTCTTAAAACGCCGTAAAACCCTTTCGATGTGAATTCTTAAACTGGCAATGATTTTTCTTTGCCGCACTTCTGCTTTAGATAATTTTGATCCTGGCGTTTAACAAGAACTGCACACCATTTATACGAACTCATTTTTAAATAGATTAACTTAATAGAACTGAAATAAAAAACGAGTAATAAGTGTTAGCCAGTTGACGGTTACACAGCTGTGACGTCACCGTGGTCGAGCGACGCCATGTTGCTCGCAGTTGCGTTTTGGCGGCATATTTAAATAGCATGTTTTTATTTTCCATTTCCTCAATAAATATCTAAGTACAAAAAACAAGAAGTATATTTTTTATGGGCTCTATAAACGTAACTAAATAACTTGAGATAGTTTTCAAAATCCTGTCACATAGCCTATTAATAATCCTATTTTCGAACTGTGAGGATCAAAGTAGGTATAGGTCTTTGCAGTTGCAGTTTTAGATTGTTTATATGTATGTTTGGCAATTTTCATTGACTTCGGCATAGCTGTGTATAGCACCTTTACTGATAAACTAAGTATCTAATAATTGCCAAAATCAAAAACGAAAACTAAAATGTGCAGACTGCGACGTGATAAACACGTTCTGACAAGTCCGTTCGTGCCAGTCGGCGATCACCGCACAAAGGAGGCGATCACACTTAGTCAATCAGTACCTGAGAGAGTGTTTCGTATCTAAATTATTTATGTTAATAATCAAATTATTAGAGAATTATTTATTTTATTTAGGTAAGTATTTTTAATTGGGAAATATCGTTGTAAAATGTTTTTTGATAAATTATATTTCATTATGCCCAGCTTCTCGTGTGTATTTACGTAGGTATGCGTTAACATAGTTAATAATTGCAAAACTTGTCATCTGTTGTTTTAGATACCTAAATAATAATTTTAAAAGTTCTTTCTTACAGCTTCATCGCAGACATGGCATCTACAAAAAAAAGAGAAGAACTGAAGAAGAGTTCCATGTTAAATAACTGGAAGCAATCTACAAGTAATGTTAATCTGGTAAGCTTCGCGGTATCACTAGAAATTGCACAAAAAGGCAAACCATTCACAGATGGTGAGTATGTCAAAGATTGTTTGATCTGTTTCTTCTGCCTTATCACTTGCTATAGATATAAAACATACACAAGTTGTCCTTTTTGTCAGGTATATGTCTTCCCAAGGTCCAAAAGAAGAACTTCTAGGATTGCTACCGCTCTCGGGACAAACTAAAGGGGAACATATAGCGAATGCCGTGCAAAAATGCCTTAAAGACAATAAGATCGATATAGTTGAAGTCATGAATTTGGTAATCAAGATTATTAACACCATTTTGTCAAAAGCACTCTACCATCGTCAATTTAAAGAATTCTTAATCGAAATGGAGACTCAGACTCCTTCTTCACAATAAAGTGCGATGGCTTTCCAAGTTTGGTTTCTTGTAAGGTAAGGAAAGAGCTGTACAAGACAAAGAGTTTTGTTTTCTTGTAAGCTGCTGAAAGAGTTGTACAAGGCAGAGTTTGGTTTTCTTGTAAAGTGCTAAAGGACCTGTACAAGATAAGCGTTTTGTATTCTTGTAAGGTGCTGACAGAACTGTACAAGACAAATAGTTTTGCTCTCGTGTATGGTGCTAAAAGAGCTGTACAAGACAAAGAGTTTTGTTTTCTTGTAAGGTACTGAAAGAGCTGTACAAGACAAAGAGTTTTGTTTTCTTGTAAGATGCTGAAAAAGCTGTAGAATACAAATAGCTTTGCTCTCTTCTAAGGTGCTGAAAGAGATATAATAGACAAAGAGTTTTATTTTCTTTTACAGTGCTGAAAGAGCTGTACAAGGCAGACCTTTATTTTCTTGTAAAGTGCTGAAGTAGCTGCACAAGAGAAAGAGTTTTGTTTTTTTGTAAGGTGCTGAAAGAGCTGTACAAGGCACAGCCTGGTTTCTTGCAAGGTGCGGAAAGAGCTGTACAAGACAAATAGTTTTGGGTGAATATACAAAAATTGGGTAACTCAATGTCATCAGTCAATATATGGAAAGTCTTATTATATTTTATTGAGATTACAATTTATTTTAAAACAATGAAAAGTCCTTTATTTGGTCACCCAATCACAGCTCTTCATTTTAAATACAAGTTAATAAAAAACCACAGTAAATGCTTAAAACGTCAATCCTTTGGCATGTCACAATCCCGAAAACCAACAATCAAGTGACTATCTATTAAACATTATCATTGATTTAAGAAAACTTATTAATCTACTACAATCTGTGATGTACATAGTAATATATACTACAACTTTCATAATGCAATGTTCTCCACATTATTTAAAAAAAATTAAGAAACTTTGTGTTTGTTTCATTCGTCAGTCCGTTGTGCGTTGTTTAAATTCGAAATTCGCGCCAAATTATCACCGACTCAAAGTCAAATCGCTGTTTGAATTTTAATGTTGGTAATGAAGTTAGTTGCGGACCGCACAATTTGATGGCCGCCATAACTGTACCAGTGCTTGGGTTGTATTTGTCGTCTGTACACGTGCTGAGTCAGTCAAAATTTCAGTCCTGTGGTCAGTCGTTATTTTCTTGTTAATCTCAGGTTTATTTTCATTTATACATAGTTAACTATGATTTGTTAAAATGTAGTTTGTTGATGCTCGGAATTACCAATAAAAACATTAGTTCTGATTATAACCTCAAATTATGTCTTTTTCGTCAGTCCGTTGGCGTCAGTCCTTTGTCAGGCATCGCGCCAGAGGACTGACGTGTTTCCATGGTACTGATGTTTTTTTTAATTTTGGAGCACTTTTATCTCAATTGCTACCGTGTATAAGCATTTCTATTTTATATTTCAGTTTAAAACATGCGGCACGCTAAAAGCAAATTGACTAGGGAAGAAACACTAAAAAAAAAGAGAGAAGCCGAAAAGGCTCGCTTAGCCAGAATTAAAAGCGACCCCATTAAATTAGCGGAATACAAAGAAAAACAAAAACTTCAGTACTTAAGGAAAAAAGAGAAAGGACAAAGAAAAAATGTTGAAGACATGACACCACGAGAGCAACGAATAACTAGAAAAAAATGGAAAAATTATTCATCAAACTACAGGCAAAGAAAACAGCTATTGAAACAAACCACTAATAATTTTATACGCCAGAATAGTCCTCCACTAACTGACGACGAAATACAACCCATAATTAATGAAGAAATCAGACCTGTTATTAACGAAGACCGAAGAGCAAAAGAAGCTAAAAAGAGAAGTGAAAGACAGAGAAAATTTAGAAACAAGGAAATAAAAAAGATGAAGGCTACAGTTTCAAAGCTTAAAACTAAACTAAATACTCAGCGTCAAAAGTATAAACGAGTCAAAAAGCAGCTAAAAAAAGTAATAAAATCTGTTGAAAAAACGCCAAAGACTAGAATTGAAGACATGAGTGAAGATATAACTAAAAAGAAAGAATTAGTGAAGAAGGCCCTTTTTGGGGAAATTATTAAAACACAATTGGAAGAAAACTACCCTAAACTAAAGACTCGTGAAGAAAGAAACAAATTTAAACAAGTTATATCTGGAAATTTAGTAGACAAATACAAACTATGGAGAATAAAAAACAAAGCAGTCACCTATAAAAAAACTGGACATAATCTGACAAATAAAAAAATAAATAAAAGCAAAATTAGAATACAAGGATTAGTGCAGAAATTTTTCGAAGATGATTCTAACAGCCGTCAAGCTGCAGGAAAGAAAGAATTTGTGTCTCGTAAACAAGTCAAAAAACAGAAGAGATATTTACTTGATACCATAAAAAATCTTCATAAGAAATTTTTGAAAACCACTCCATGTGTAATCAGTTATTCCCTATTTACCCGACTTCGACCATTTTGGGTGGTACCCCCTACATTGTCAAACCGTGAAACTTGTAGTTGCACGATTCACGAAAACATGGACCTTCAACTTGCTGCTCTAAAGAAGGCAAATATACTTACAACAGTGAGTAATCATCAAAATATGTTGGAACTGCTTTGTTGTGATCGATATTCTGAAAGATGTCTAGAGAGAACATGTGATAACTGTTGCTCAAAAACTCTGACTTATACAGAATTCGATAACTCAAAACCAATATTAATAAAACAGTGGGTGAGTAAGAAAGAGTCCATAACAGATCTGAAAACGAAGAAAGGACGATTTGTGATGAAATGTAAAATAGAAACACAGGAAATGTCACCTAGAAATGCCATTACAAAACTAGAAAATGATATGGTTAAATTTTTCCGGCATTCTTTTAACATATTACATCAGTACAATGCCATTAAGCAATTGAAAGAGTCTTTATCTGAAACCGATGTCATTGTACATATGGATTTTTCCGAAAATTTTTGTACTAAATACAACCAAGAAATTCAATCCTTCCATTTCGGCGGTTCGCGAACTCAAATTTCATTACATACTGTTGTCGTTTATCTAAAAAACTCCGTTATTTCACACTGCACTATCTCGACTAATTTGTCTCACAACGCTGGAGCAATTTGGGCCCATCTAAAACCTGTGCTGGCATCACTGCCATCAAATATTGAAAACATTCACTTTCTCAGCGACGGTCCTGTAACGCAATACAGGAACAAATCTATGTTTTATGTATTAGGCTGTAAACTGCAAGACATTCTCCCTAATATTATAAGATATACCTGGAACTTTCATGAAGCTGGACATGGGAAGGGGGCACCCGATGGTGTAGGGGCCACTTGTAAACGAACAGCAGACCAAGTGATTGCTACAGGAGGAGATATAACTAACCTGAATGAGTTCGCTACTGTCATTCGTGAAAGATGCCCAGGTATAAAAATGGATGTGATCGAAGAGTGTGAAATTGAGCAGATGAACACCATCATTAATGATAAGTCGTCCGAAATGGTCGCTTTTAAAGGGACACTGTTGGTGCATCAGGTGACTGGCACAGCTTATATTCCCAACAATCTTACAATGAAGTCACTAAGTTGTTTTTGTCATACCGATGGATGTAATCATTACAAGTTAGGATCTATTAATTATCAGACAGAATTATGTGCTATAAATAGTACACGTCTAAATACTTCTACCGTATTCTCAGACTCTGAAGATGATGTACCACTATCTACATACGTTAAAGACAATGACGATCGCTCTAAATTGGATAGAGATCTATCGGCACCAGGAACTAGCGGTTATTCGCACCATCAAAGTCGTTATAGTAGTGGTGATTATGTTTTGGTCAAATATATGACAAAGAAAACAGAATATCATTATGCAGCGGTCTGCTCTTCGGTTGATGATGAAGACGGTGAAGTAAGCGTAACTTTTCTCAAAATTTGTAACCAGAATGGCACTCTGTTTAAATTGGATGAAAGAGATGTGTCAGATGTTCCCGTGGATCAAATAATAAAAAAACTACCCGTACCAAACCTCATTACAAAAGGGAAGAGAGTTTATTATCAATTTCAGGAAAAAATTGATGTTTTCGAAAATTAATTTTTTATTTTTGCACTATTTTGATCCTTTATTTTTCGTTTTTTTGTGGAGAAAAAGATCTCATATTATTCTAATTACTACTATCTTTGTTGATGCTTTTAAGGCATAGCTTATTATATTTACTTGATTTATTAGAAAATACGTACTTTTAAGTAAAATTACCTCAAAATAATATTAAAGTTAAGTAATATAACATTATAAAAATCTCAAAAGGCTGTTATGAAGACTGGGATAGTTGACTTTCATAGTATTATATTGTTATTGTTCTTAATTTCATGATAATAGTACTTTTAAGATAAATATTGTTAGATTTTTGTTTCTATTGTTTGTTGATTACTTAGAAATGTTAAGTAAAACTAAGTCAAAGTAGTAAAAGTTAAGTGAATAACGTTACGTTACATGTCAAAAGGCTGTTTTGAAAACTAAGATAGTATTTTCTCCCAGTATTGCATATTAATAATTATTTTTAATTGTTACTAAGTGATTTTAATACTTAAAAGACATGTGCCATTATTAAATCCTAAGAGATTTGTACCAATTTTTATTAAATTTTATTATAATTCTTACAAAATGGTGTATTTTGTCAGTACTATGTTACCCTCGTCAGTCCCTTGGCAGTCAAATTCTGAAAATTTGAAATATCTCACAATCTACTTAAAAAAGTGACTGGCCCGATTTGGAACAATATATTCGTTAGATTAGCTATCTTATACACCCGAATTTGTAGAAATTTAATTTAATAACTATAGTAAACAAAATATCCTCAAGAGTTACCCAACTTTTGTATAATCACCCTTTTGCTCTTGTGTAAGGTGCTGAAAGAGTTTTGTTTTCTTGTAAGGTGCTGAAAGATCTGTACAAGACAAATAGTTTTGCTCTCGTGTAAGGTGCTGAAAGAGCTGTACCAGACAAAGAGTTTTGTTTTCTTGTAAGGTGCTGAAAGAGCTGTACAAGACAAAGAGTTTTATTTTCTTGTAATGTGCTGAAAGAGCAGTACAAGACAAAGAGTCTTCTTTTATGTAAGGTGCTGAAAGAGCTGCACAAGACAAATAGTTGTACCCTCGTGTAAGGTGCTGAAGGAACTATACAAGACAGAGTTATGTTTTCTTGTAAGGTGCTGAAAGAGTTGTACGAAAGAGCTGTACAAGACAGTTTTGTTTTCTTGTAAGGTGCTGAAAGAGCTGTACATGACAAATAGTTTTGCTCTCGTGTAAGGTGCTGAAAGAACTGTACAAGACAAAGAGTCTTCTTTTATGTAAAGTGCTGAAAGAGCTGTACGAAAGAGGTGTGCAAGACAATTTTATTTTCTTGTAAGGTGCTGAAATAGCTGTACAAGACAGTTTTGTTTTCTCGTAAGGTGCTGAAAGAGCTGTACAAGAGAAAGAGTCCTATTTTATGTAAGGTGCTGAAGGAGCTGAACAAGACAAACAGTTGTACCCTCGTGTAAGGTGCTGAAGGAACTGTACAAGACAGAGTTATGTTTTCTTGTAAGGTGCTGAAAGAGCTGTACGAAGCAGCTGTACAAGACAATTTTGTTTTCTTGTAAGGTGCTGAAAAAGCTGTACGCAGAGTTTTGTTTTCTTGTAAGGTGCTGAAAGAGCTGTCCAAGACAAAGAGTCTTCTTTTATGTAAGGTGCTGAATGAGCTGTACGAAAGAGCTGTACAAGACAGTTTTGTTTTCTTGTAAGGTGCTGAAAGAGCTATACAAAGACAAAGAGTCTTCTTTTATGTAAGGTGCTGAATGAGCTGTACGAAAGAGCTGTACAAGACAGTTTTGTTTTCTTGTAAGGTGCTGAAAGAGCTATACAAAACAAAGAGTCTTCTTTTATGTAAGGTGCTGAACGAGCTGCACAAGACAAATAGTTGTACCCTCGTGTAAGGTGCTGAAGGAACTGTACAAGACAGAATTATGTTGTCTTGTAAGGTGCTGAAAGAGCTGTTCAAGGCAGAATTTTGTTTTCTTGTAAGGTGCTGAAAGAGCTGTCCAACACAAATGTAAATAATAAGGAAAGTTTTTTTAATTTTACAGCTCACTGGCTTGACGATAGTTTCAAATATCATCACGCACTATTGCAAATGAAACATTTCCCTGAAACACATACTGCTAATAATATAAAAAACTGTTTAGGAGAAATTCCAACTTTGTGGGATATAGATACGACCAAAATTCACGCCGTTGTGCGAGACAACGGCAGAAATGTGAAGAAAGCAATCGATGATTCAGTTTTTAAGGGGGTACCTTCTTTCATACATAGGGGAGACTGGGGAGACATGTTCCCTTGGGAGACTTGATCACCCAGTGACAAATCAAAAACTAAACGCTTTTTCTATTTTTTATATTGGCAACATAAGTCTTTGTTGTCTATGGTGAACTAAAAACGTCATTTTGACATCATCATGTAGACAACTTCAGAGCAGTGCAGCCATTTTTATTTTCCTGTGTCAGCATGTGTTTCAGTAAGTTTTTCATTTGTTTTTTTTAAATAACTGAATGAATAATTCCCTGAGTATGTGTCAAAATCATTGAAAGTAGTTTATTAAAGTTTGCATGTACATGTATTTTATCTGATTAACGTTTTCTCTTGACATGAAAAAAATATATTTTTTAAAAGAGCACTCTCGGGTACACTTGATCACGGCAAGATGGGGTACACTTGATCCCGGGATCAAGTGTCCCATACATTCAATTTGTCAGTTTTCTTTTTTTGGGAAGAACATATAAAAGAAAAGAAGATGCAAAACCACGTATACGTGTTGACCCACAAATTCTCAAAGAAGCTGTGAACAAGGTATTGGAGGGAAATACGATCAAAGGTACTGCCAAAGTGTATAACGTCCCAATAATGACACTCAAAAGGTATGCTAGAAAACATAAAGACCAGGAAAATGAGATTACATACGAGCCTAATTATAGACAGTCCCAAGTCTTCACTAAAGAAGAGGAGTTGCATTTAGCCAAGTACCTAGAAAAAGCTAGCAAACTCCATCATGGGTTATCTTCTCTGTGTGTTCGGCAGCTAGCATATCAGTTGGCTATTCAAAACCAAAAGGCAGATGAGAAAATATGTAAATGGGCCAATAATATTGCGTCGTACGATTGGTTCTATGGCTTTATGAAAAGAAATACACAATTGTCACTACGTGTACCTGAAGCGACCAGCCTGAGTAGATCGACTAGCTTCAATAAACATAACATTGGCTGTTTCTTTGAAAATTTACAAAAACTATTGGTTAAGTATCATTTTGGACCGGAAGCTATCTGGAACATTGACGAGACGGGGCTGAGTACTGTACATAAACCTAAGAAAATTGTTGCTACTAAAGGTGTAAAGCAAATAGGGAAGATGACACCAGGTGAACGTGGTGAATTGGTAACTGCGTGCTGTGCTACAAATGCAATGAGAGGATACATTCCTCCATTCCTGATCTTTCCACGCAAGAACTGGCAAGATCGTATGTTGAACGGTGCACCTGCAGGTACAAATGCGAGCGTATTTCCTTCAGGCTGGATGACTGCTGAGAATTTTATAAAATTTTTACAACATTTTAAAAAATACACCAAATGTTCAGTTGAGTGTCCGATGTTGATTATAATGGATAATCATGACAGTCATATAAGCATAGAATCATTAAACTTCGCTAAAGAGAATGGTATAAGTCTATCGACAATACCTCCCCACACGTCTCATAACAGTGTTTGGACCACTCAAAGCCTATTATGATACTGCTTGTAGCGATTGGATGGACCAGAATCCTGGCAAAACTATAACGATTTATGAAACATCGGAATTACTTGGGAAAGCATTTCCAAAAGCTTTTACACCTCAGAATACTCTGAGTGGATTTCGAGTAACTGGGATTTATCCCTTCAATAAAGACATTTTCACCGATGATGAATTTCTCTCGTCGTATGTTACGGACAGGCCTTTAGTTACTGAAACAAATCCAGAACGCACTGATGAGAATGACCAATCACAAAACTGTGAGCTTTTGTCTCCACAACGGTCAGCTTCAACATCAATTCTATCTGATGCAACATTAACACGTCAAGACCTTGAAATTAACCAGAAAGAACCTGAAAATACCACACAAGATGCGATTATACCGGAACAATTCACATCAGACTCTGTCAATCAAAATGAGATCCTGATATCTAGTACACACAAAACTCCTACAAAGAGAGCTGCTCCATCAAGTCCACAACCAGGTTGTTCGAAAATGTTGAAATGTTTTAAGACTCCTGAGGAAATAAAACCATTCCCGAAAGCTGGTTGCCGAAAGGTAACCCAGAAAGGTCGTAAAAAAGGATCAACAAAAATCCTGACTGATACACCTGAAAAAGAAAAGTTGGTTGAGGAACTATTAATAAGAAGAGAAAAAATGAACAAAAAGATAAATAAACCAGTCGACAAAAAGGTGAATAGAGGTAAACGGAACTTAAAAGGGTTTACGCAAAAGGAAAAATCTTCATCGGAAGATAATAATGAATTTCCTCCATCACCACATTCCACTTATGATATGTCTGAAGATGAAAATGATGACGAATATGATATTTCATCTAGTTGTGAATCTGAAGATGATCGTGGAAATGACATGACACCAGAAACTTACGATTGGGTTATTGTCAATTTAATATCAATGAAAAATTTGGTACATCGTTATGTTGGACAAATTCAGTCTGTTACAGATTCTGGTTACATTATAAAATTTGCAAAAAAAATTGACGACAATAAATTCAAGTGGCCTCTAAAAGACGATGTTGCTGAAGTGGCTAGATACCAAATAGTAAAAAAAAAATAAATCCACCTGAGTTCAAGTCTAACAGCAAACGAGTGATCGCATTTAATTTTACTAAATCTTTAAGAAAATTTAATATTCAACGTTAGGCTGTTACCTAAAAAGAGTGCACACGTTTTTAAATTTAGATTTAAACTATTTGTTACTTTTTGATTAGATAAATCTTAAATCTTGCAATGCAAATGTGTGATATGAATACCTGATGTTATTAGTAGTTCCTTTTTTTTATTATTAGTAGTTTCTAGTTGTCAAAGTTATATATATTTGTTACATTTCCTTGAGATTAATATAAAGAGAGTTAATGATAGTTAGTGATTTAAAAAGTTTGAGTACCTATTAGAAGTTATTCAAGTACCAAAGTGATTTTCCAATGTTGCTAATGTAAGTCTAACCTTTAGGTGATGGTTAATTCATAGAGACTCTGCTAAGACTTTTGAAGCTCCATTTTAAGAGTTAATAATTTGTGATATGAATAGAGTTATTACAAAATACTTCAATAAAACCTGTTAATACTTATTAGATTTATGAAAATGTAGAACTTACATTGAGATTGAGACTTAATAGTCACTAAAATTAATACTTGAGACATATAAAGCTAATTATATTCATAATATTGTTATAATAAATGATACTTTTATAACCAAACCGGGTTTTCATTTATGTAAAGTTTGCGTTAGGGAGACTTGATCCCCTATGATCAAGTCTACCCGTTACTGGGATCAAGTCTCCCAGAATATGGGACACTTGTTCCTTTTGGAAAGTTTTGGGAAAATGCAAAAAAAAATGAAGCACTCATAAATATAAAAATCAAATAATGGGGAACATGCATGTAGTAAAAAACATGTATGTATTATTTTTAAAGAACTAAATTTGAAAAAAATATAAGCAAGAAACCAAAATGGTGATCAAGTGTCCCCAGTTTCCCCTACTCTACAATTGGCAATCAATACTGCTTTGAAAAATGATACTATGGCACAAATACTTCTAAAATCAAGAAGAATTGTCACATATTTTAACCACTCTAATCAAGCTCAAATAAAACTACGTGATTTGCAGCAAGAACTAAATTTATCAAACCACCAGCTTGTCCAAGACGTATGTACCAGATGGAATTCCACGTACTATATGATATCTCGCCTTTTAGAACAACAACAACATTACTTAGTCTGTTCCTGTTCCTATTCTTTTATTTAACGAAGAAGAAATATTTATCAATGTTTGTTAAAGATAAGAAGATATTATGTTGCTTTATTTGTTAATTAAGAAACTAATTTTACATAAAATTAGAAATTTTGTTTGATAAATATCTAATATGTGTAACGCTTATTCCAAAATAAAAATATTAATTAACAATCAAGGCTATTATTTAATATAAATCCACCTATATACATTTTATAGAGAAATACATACAATCTATCAGCAAAAACTTCGATGAAATAGAAAAATGAGCGCAAAATCAAAATACTCTCTACAAGTCCTCGATACAGCTCAACTAATTCTTGAAATGGTATCAGTCCTTAACGAAATCGTCCAACTACGACTAAAGGAAGAATTACTACAAAACGTAGATGACAATCTATGGTTGTTTTATTTCACAATAAACGGAAGTCTAACATCTAAATGTTCTGGGCAAGGGATGGACAAACAACAACTACCTTCTACATGTTTCATCCAGATGGAACCCCGTTGTGTTAGTTACCTCAATAATGGGGTCAAAATAGTAGCACAACAAGAAGTAACTACAAACATTACTGTGAAAGTGACTCTACCCGAAATTCCCATGGATTGCTATCAACAGGAAATGGAACCCATTGAAGACTTTAAATTGGAACCCATCCACATGGGTCCTCTCAAACATGATAACTTGAATTTAGAACGAGAGAATCCGCAACAGTTTTCAAACTCCGTCAACATTACAACTAAACAAGCTGTTGATCCAACTACAAAGAAATTGGCTATACGCCATCTTGTCATTACTGGGTGCGATTTTATCGTTATTCTCTTCCTCTGCTGATGTTGCTATCCGAACTGGTTAAACCTAATTTCACCATGGAGACGATGTCAATCAACTGGAAACCATATACCCTGCCTCCAAATTATTAATTGCAACACGTACGACTCGAGAAATCCCAGGAATCAAGGCACTAGCTCCACGACCGTGTGCCAACCCCAAAGGTCAGACCGCCAAACAACCACACAAACTGAGGCCATGGAAATGATACCAATCACCCAGGAATTGAAGCCAGCCTACTGGACACCTCCATTAAGGATCAAATAAGCTGGTTGCCGTTTTATTATTTTAAAATTAACAATTACTTGTAATTTCAATAATGAATTCGAAGATCTTAGAATTAAGGAATCATCTGTATCTAATTATTTTATGTAATGTTAAAGTTAGATTTTTCTCTGCTATAATTACCTCATTGAATTAATTATCGTCTAAAAAAAGGGTGTTACATACGGAAACTAATACTATTAATAGGTAATTAAGTGACGTAGGACACATTTTTCCCTTTTCAGTATAGAAGACCAACCTCAATGTAATTAGAGTTTGGTCTAGTTTCTGCAACAATCATGTTCACAGATGATGACATATTGGAGCCTCAAATATATTTAACGGAGAATTCCAACGATTCATTGTTCATTCAAAATGACGATGACAAGTATAATAATGAAGAAGACAAATAATTATGTAAAGAACATAATCTGGGCAAGAAAAAGTCATTATCAACTCGGTAACGAAGATGTTAATAAAAACAGCATGTACATTATTATACCGTATAGTTACATCCAGCAACCTTTGCCCCTACCTATGGATTATACCACCGGCCATGACATATCCAATTAGTATATATGCTCATGATTTTCTCATTCATTCAACAGTCTACTTTATAGGTCAAACCTATGTAACTCGTTCATTAGCCATCAATAGTGTGTAATAATTAAGATAATAAAGTGTAATCGAGGTTCTTGAAAACCGAACCAAATAAATGTGTTANTCATTCATTCAACAGTCTACTTTATAGGTCAAACCTATGTAACTCGTTCATTAGCCATCAATAGTGTGTAATAATTAAGATAATAAAGTGTAATCGAGGTTCTTGAAAACCGAACCAAATAAATGTGTTAAAACAAACACCTCAGAGTTTCAACTCTCTATCCACATCAGGAACCAACACCCTTGGAAAAGACTTCCGACCCCTGGAACATCATTTCATCACCTGAAAAGTCCTTCACCTTCGACTGGACAATTTCTGACGAAACGTTCTACTAAAGGATCAGAAGTATTGGGAGGATTTTAAAACGTGAGTACAATTACTGTATCTCCTGTTTTTATATTGTTTTCCCCAGGAAAACATAAACTGACAACAAAAACCCTACCACATGCTAGATTCAGAATTAATATTACTTTAGAAGACGAACAAACTTTATTTTGGCTGAAACATCAATTAACAAACACACCATTCACCTATACAAGTTGGAATACATTTTGACAACAAAATTAACGACGCTTTTTAACACTCTGTATTTCAAACATTACATGAAGTATTATTTGAACAAAACAATAAAGTAATTTTTACGAAAACCCTTTTGGACTTAACACCCTATAATAGAGAAAAGGCTCTTGAATTAATATCGAACTATCATGATACTAATCATAATGGTATCGAAGAGACCTATTCCCATTTCAGAACAAAATTTTATTATCCAAATTTAAAGAAATTAATCACGCTTTACATCAGTAAATGCGATGTGTTTAAAATCAAAATATGAACGAAACCCCTATAAACCACCATACAAAGGACCCATGGTATCTTCAAAACCTTTTGAAATAATAATGATGGATGTATTTACTATTGAGAACAACACATGTTTGACATTTTTCGATCATTTCAGTATATATGCGCAAGCATATCACATAACAGACAAAAATGGCATTACCATAGTTAATAAATTAAGACATTTCATTAACCACCATAATCTTCCAGGCAAAATTTTAGTTGACATAGGGACAGAATTTTACAACCCTCATCTCAAAGACTTTTGTAAACTTTATCACATCGACTTGCACTTTGCAAGCACAGGCAACCCGACTACTATCAGTCCACTTGAAAGAATTCACGGCACATTAAAAGAAAAATTAACAATTTTGAAATAAACCAACCCTGAAGAAACAATTCCAAATTTAATGATACAATCTATTTTCATGTATAACAACTCAATTTAATCTACCACCAAATTTAGGCCCTTTGAAGTAATTCATGGACCCTATAAAGACATAACGAACTTGGAACTTCCTGAGTTCAACAACACCCTAGCAATTACATAAATAACAGAATCAAGGAACTCTCAGTATTATATGAGAAAGTTAAAAATCGAAATTTAGAAAGAAATCAAAAAGCGTTAGACAAAATTAATCAACAAAGCGACCCTATTCCTGAATTACCAAGAGAAATTTATACCAAAACATCTAACAAATCGAACATGTATAAACTTTTTGAAAATCAGAAGAAAACAATTGAAAAACAAGACCAGTATTTGTCATTAGCCCATCATATTTCTAATGACTACGTAAATTTGATTAATACTGTTCAAGAAAATTATAGTAAGTCATTTAATGCTGCAACAACTAGCCTTCAAAAAGAAATAAATGTATTACATTTGACTCAAATTGCAAGTAATCTCTTAAACTATTTGCAACTTTTGAAACGATCAATCACTTTCGCCCGCGAAAATATTCCAAATTTCGAAACCATTTCTAATATCCAAATTAACGAAATAATTAAACATCTTCAAGAAATTTATTCAAAAAGCCAACTACTGTCTACCGATGAAGAAGAACCCTTAAATCAATTAAAGTTTAACAAACAAACCGTTATCTTGTCAAATGATACTGTGTTATGTATTATCAGCTTCCCTATTGTAAAACCTATTCGATTCAAATTAAACTAAATCCATCCCTTAATAAAAGAAAATTCTATCCTTTTAATACCCTCTGTCTTTATGCTCAAATATGAAACCCTTACCCTGTGGTATAGCAATTGTGCTGTCGTAGATAAAAACAAATATTACTGTTCTAATCAAATTAAGACAAATGTCACAGAATTGTCCATGGCTCCCACCATCTACATTCAAAATTATGAAGAAATCGAGGCGTTACGGAACGGAACCCTGCTGATGACCACGACTAACAGTTGGATCATTGATAACAAACAATATGGCTGCGGCTCCTACCTAATTAATTATGACAAAATAACAATCATAAATCAACAATTATTCGAAAAAGAAACTACATCAATAAGAAAAGAAGAAGTCCAGTTTGGAATGGTTACCCTACAAACTCCAAAGGAAGGGCTTCTCAAACTCAGCAACTACCCCCAAGACCATCGAGAAATAGCAACACTGCTGCAAAAGATCGAGAAAACTCCGGTCCATCTACAGCAGTTGACCTTCGCTTCACACGCTGCCATCACTACCCTCTCGTTCGTGATATTGACCACCCTAATCGCTACCTTGTGTCTTAAGGGAAGGATAAAGTCTGTTCTGCTCAAGAGGAACCGACATCGAGCCAATGAAGAACATGGTAGAGAACTTAGAGAAATGAAGACATCTCCAGCACCCCTTCATCCAGTAATCGTTTGAAGACGAGGACGTCTTTTATCCTAAGGGAGGAGGAGTTACATCCAGCGACCTTTGCCCCTACCTATGAATTATACCACCGGCCATGACACATCCAATTAGTATATAAGCTCATAATTTTCTCATTCATTCAACAGTCTACTTTATAGGTCAAACCTATGTAACTCGTTCATTAGCCATCAATAGTGTGTAATAATTAAGATAATAAAGTGTAATCCAGGTTCTTGAAAACCGAACCAAATAAATGTGTTAAAACAAAGTGTTTTTAAAACTCCACTCGAACATCGTACGTGTTAACTGTATTATACTACATACTTGAGTCGCCATATTATATGTATATGTACATCTAATGAATCATGTATCGAAATATAGATGCTTCATTGTATGATTATTCTAAAAATAATGTTATATATATCTCAAATCATTTTTAGTGCAGCGGTGGGATTAGAAACCGCGTCCTTCGCAAAAACAAATTAACCATCACTGAAAAACTTACTGACTGAATAATCTAAAAATCAGGAAAATACATTAAAAGGAGAGTTTGGTCTGACACAAAATTTTTACATGACTTATATTAAATTAATACATTATTATTTGTATTTGAGCAAAAGTTTTCGTACTGGAGACTTCGAATTGTATAAATGGGTTTTATATGAAGCAATTAAAAAACGGATTTTTGGAGTTAAACAAACAAATAAGGCTTTCTCTAGACAACCGTTAACGTTAGAACAAACAATCAATGCAGATTCGGCCAAACGATTAACCGGAATTTTACATTTTACAAACTCCATATCTGCTCGACAAAGATGGGCAAAAAGCCATGATATAATAACAAGTGTAATTAGCTACACTTACAATGAGACAGGAATTAAAAAAAAAAAAAAACAAGATATTTCCGCAGATTTAGAGAAACATTCCATGCGACAAAGTTCTATACAACTTCAGAGATTCCTCGACGCTTTTTCAAAATATATAAATCCGTTCAGTTCAGCATTATCCAAAGATTTTCTTTTTAACATCTGTACTGGAAAAGCAGTATCAGAAGAAGTTGCTTCTTATTTATTAAATATTGAAAATATTGGAGAAAATCTAAGAAAGAAGTTTGTTTCTGAATGTTCTACATGAACTGTAAGATTTGAACAAGCCATCAAGAAAATAGAAATACGTAATTTTTCATCCAACCTGAGGAAAAAAAATAAAAATTGGATAACAAATTCAAGAAGTTCGTCTGCAAAGAGATTCGTTTGGTAGGCTATTAGCAATATCAATCAAATATAAAGTAGATATTACTAAAGTTATATCATATCCATTAACACCAGTACCTTTTTCTATGTGTCACATAGATGGAGTAATCTGTAAAACAGAAAAATCTTCGCTCTTAAGAAAAAGGTGTCAATCATGATGAGCCAAGTTCTATAGGTGTGGTAGTCATCGACGGATTTTTTTTATTACACACTATGAAAGATGTACCAAAAACATTCGACAAAATCTCAAAACGATTTCTGAGTATGGCTGCACAATTTGGACAATTTGGATTGGACAAATTGATTGTATTTTTAACCAATATTTTGAACGATCTATGAAAACTTATGAAAGACAATTAAGAGAGTATAATATTCGAGAATACTCAATAGTAGGAGCGGATCAAGAACGACCAATTGATTTTATAAAAGAATTAAGAAATAACAAATTTAAAGAAGCAATAAAAAAATTTTTTCACCCAACACTTGGCAACAGATGAAATGGCTCCGTTTATTGGTAATAAAATCATTTATCTTAACTTCAAAGAATGCCATCATTATGAATGTATCGATGATAAAGTCAATTATCTTGCAAAGATCACGAGGAAGCTGACACGAAAATTCATCATATATGTAAAATAGAAGATGAAGAAAATATATTTATTCGATGTTCTGATATAGATGTTCTTATTATTATGCTTGGAAATATGGATCACCTAAAAAATATAAATGTAAAAATTTGGATGAATATTAGCACAGGCAATAACCAACGTTATATTAACGTATCAAATATATACCAAAACATTGGTCCAGATATTTGCAAGAGTTTACCTGCATATCACGCCTTCACTGGATGTGATTATAATCCAGAATTTTATCAAAAAGGAAAAATTAATCCGTTTAAGCTACTGATGAAATCCACAATTTATCAAGAAGCTTTCATCAATCTTGCCAATGTAACAGAAGATATAATGGATTTTGCAACATTAGAAAAATTTCTATGCCAAGTCTATAAAATAAAGAATTGTGACGACACAAATAGCGGAAGATTTGAATATTCATGAAAAATTTGACAGCTGAAAATATTGATGAACCATTTGAAAAAAAAGTGATTAAATTTGATGTATGTCATTTGCCTCCATGTCAAGCTAAACTCCACCAACACGTATTAAGAACGAAATACATCGCTTCCATTTGGAGAAATGTACACCTGGATTTGCCTACAATATTGAATCCAAAAAACAATGGATGGGTGTTAAATGATGGTCAGTACGAGTTTCACTGGTTCGAAGGAGATCAGCTACCACCTACAGTAAGTGATGCTATCGCTAACAACATTGATATCGAAGTAGATGATGCCAATATTGATGGTAAATGTATTTTTTTGTATAAATTGCATACATATTATATGCATATGTATATATATCAAGTCGTAAAATATTAATTACTATTAATCTTGTTCACAGATGATGGAATATTAGAGCCTCAATTTCAGTTAATAGAAGATNTAGGGTAGTCTACCCCGGCCACACAGGGCTACCAGCAGTGGCTTTTCATTTTTAGTAGGTATAGAGGATTTACTGTAGAAAGTTTCGTGAGTTTTGAAATGACCACCTCAAATTGGTCACTGGGTCTTGGTCTAATGTGATAGACTTCGCACGTGACAATGAAGTATCAATAATCTGCCTCCCCTAGCATTCTACTGATCGTATGCAACCATTAGATGTTTCATTTATGTTTCCTTTGAAGACATACTATGTCCAAGAAATAGAAAATTGGTTGAATAATCACCCAGGCCGAGTTGTTACTCACTACCAAGTTGGAGAAATATTTGGAAAAGCTTATTCAAAAGCTTGTAAAATTGATACAGCAATGAACGGACTTCGGAAAACGGGAATATTTCCACTTAACGAAAACATTTTTCACGACTCTCCATATTCTCCTTCTTCGACCAATGCAAACAACACAGCACCGTTGACAAATGCTGTCTCGTCATCTTCACATTCCATAATGGAAAGACCAACAACTCCATTATCACAACCGGATATAACTCCATCATCTCCATTTATAGTTCCATCAGATGTGCATCCTGTTCCCGTAATTGAACCTCAACAAGACAAGGGAAAGCGATAGTAGTCACGGCCTCACCACATAAACAAGAAATGATCTAAGCAAAAAAGAAGCAGACAGAAGAATGAAAGAGTAGCGGGAAGAAAAAAAACAACAAAAAAGCCAGCTGGAAGCAATAAAAATAAAACCAAAAAGCGACGAAAAGCAGTCTTCTGACGAAAAATCATCTGATGACGATGACCCAGTTTTGGTGTCCACTGACGAAAAAGATAGCGAGAATGATGACGCTGAATGCCCAGTTTGTCATAATACCTATTTTCAAGACAAAAAGTGAGAAAAATGAGAGAGTGAAATGCATTAAATATTTCCAATGGATGCACGAAGATTGCGTTGAAAATCCTGGACCAGAATTGGTCTTCACTATTTGTTTGGAGAATTAGAAACACATACTTGGACCTGATTAAAATAATTAAGAAAGGACTGATAGTTAAGTTCAATTTTATATAAAATAAAAAGGAGTAAGTGCAACTCCAGTTCACGTACTGATTATTTATTGCGATTTCAATATCGTCCCCAGGACGTAATTAGGAGCCCAAAAATATATTTTCATAATTTCAGTATTTTTGTTAAAGCTATTTTAAACTTTTTCTAACAATGTTAATACGTTTTTTATTATTTTTAAGAATAAAGGAATATTGAACCTAATGTTTCACGTTTCATTTATTACTGTTGTATTTTTTTTTATTTTTCTAGATTTGTTTTACAAAAAAGGGACGATATTTGGCGACTCTACCACGATGAACTAGGCCATTTCGCGTTAGAGAAAACGTTGAATTCGATACGGTAATCGTATTGGTTTCCCAAGATGCGAAAGTTCGCAAAGAACTATATTTCATCATGTCTGCAGTACTTTTACAACAAAGATAACGCGGGTAAGAAAAGTGAATATCTGAATCCAATTCCAAAGGTCGCAGAACCGATGGACACACTCCATGTAGACCATTTGGGTCCCTTTGTCCGCAGTAAAAAGATGAAATTTCCTATATGCGGAACTCAACAAAAATCATGGCAGATGAATTAAATTGTACATTTTGTAATTCCAATTCCGGTAAGTGTACACATTTTCATCGTACATGTTGTAAGACGTTTACAACATTGAAGAAAATTTATTATGATACTACAACTTCGAAAAAAAAGGAACGTCTCCATCTCCCACAACCGTCAACTTCTACTGATGTTGATAACATACTTGAAGACGTTGCTGTCAACAGTGCTCTCGAAGAAGGACCAAATCATGTATGTTTTTTTTTGCGATAAATATAAGAAAAAACACCGTTCGAAGCAACAAGCTTTACATCGAGCGCAAAAAAATTAATTCCAAACGTCAAGCGTACCTATTTAAATTTAGATAAATAGGATGAAAAAGAAAAGAGAAATTGCCAAGTGACATAATATATTATCACCATATTTGTCAAACTTTTTTTTTAATTGAAATCATACAACAAAAAGATTGTTGAAACTGCTTGGCATATTCGACGACATTTTCATCAAAATGTCTTTGATAAAATAAACACACTAATTGAAAACAATGTAATTAATAGGGGTCGTTGTTAGTTTTTATCATATTTATGTGGCGGTAACACCGTTAAAGTTAATTTCTTATATTCGTTTTTATTGAATTTTTATTATTATTATTATTTTGTGAATATTCTTCTAAATCTATTTGTAGACTTACAACTTCTTATCTTGTGCATGCCTTTGTTTCCTTTCAACCTAGATTCTATTGTTCTACTATCGTTAGCCTTTACCTAGAATTTCATCTTCACCTATACTTGCATGCACCCCTTACTAATAGCTGTACTTTCCCTTAATTACTTTTCCTAAAATTCTATATTGCTCGCTCTGAGTGCTATAAACCTGTACCTTCAACTTTACTGTTCATACTGTTCCTTCTTGAATATTCTATCTCTTTTTACTAACAATTCAGCTGTATATAAACCCCTAAATTTCCATACTTACGATACCGAGCGGCATGGCCTAGAGGTCTAGACCATTGCTTAGCATTCGGGAGGACGCCGGTTCGATTCCGGGTCCGTCTGCCTTGGTCCAAGTTTTTCTGTGGTTTCCTTGGATCACTTAGGCAAATGCTGAGG
>NW_020442433.1:106886-115171 GCF_000699045.2 Agrilus planipennis
AGTAGATATCGTAAAATATTTGAATGAACTAAATATAAATCTACAAGGGAAAAACCAATTCGCTTTCAATATGCACTCAAACGTCAAAGCATTTATGACAAAACTCAATTTATTTGCTGAAAACTTTAATAATAAATTATTAAATCATTTCCCCTCATTGCAAGCACGGCGAGAATCATTGAAAAATACAGATTTTTTTAAATATAGTGCAATAACACAAGACCTGCATTCTGAATTCCAAAGAAGATTTCAAGATTTCAAAGCTATTGAAAAACCTTTATCATTAATTAGCCAACCTTTCAATTTCGATGTGCAAGAAGCTCCTGTTGAAATTCAACTAGAACTAATTGACTTACAATCAAATAATTTACTAAAAGAAAATTTTCACTCAAACGAATTGAGTGCTTTCTATGGCGCTTTGAATAACGAACATTTCAAACATTTTTTGAACTATGTTCAAAAATACCTTGTTTTATTTGGTTCGACATATATTTGTGAAAGGACTTTTTCTTTAATGGTTTCCACGAAAAATAAATATCGATCACAAATTACTGACGAAAATCTACACTCGGTATTAACGATTGCTACAAGTGATTTGGAACCCAATTTTGAAGAAATAATGTCGGATGAACATTCGAGATTTCACGTTTCGCATTAACTTTAAATATTTATTTTAACGTTTGATGTTTGTCTTTTCTTTTTTAAATTCTATTTGCTATTATATTTACGAAATGCAATATAAATGTTAAATTGTAATAACTATGTGTCAATATAAAATAATTTGTATCGTTAAGACATAAATAAGTAACAAAATAAAATCTTTCATTGACTGGTTTATCTAATAGCCATTTATTTATAATAATATTTCTTTAAAAATTACGTGACAAATTTTTTTAAAATTGAAATGATACTTAGTGTTTTTGTCAAAAAAAAATTGGCAGGGAAAAAACTCCATCCAAAACATCCGCTTGTGCAAAGCATACGCGGTATAGTCCTCCGGCCCGGGAGACATTTTGAAAATTTCATTTTGGCCCGCGCTTTAAAGTATTTGCCCACCCCTGATCTAGGTGAATTAACTTGTAGAAGCTTACTTGGCTGTCATGCTTTCACCGGCTGCGATTACAATCTTTCATTTTATAATAAAAAAAGAAGAGACAATTTTTTTTATTGAGAAAAAACTACTAATCATGAATTTTGCAGCTTTTGGGGATAATTTAAGGGATAGAATGAACGACATCTTTAATATTATCCAGAAATTTACATGTGAAATGTATAATTTGGAAAAGTACATCGACGAAAATGACGCCAGATTTCAACTGTTCGTTGATACATATAAAGCTGCTGATATCAACGAACAATTTAGTATTAAAGTCCGCAGTTTCGACGGAAGCAGGTTGCCATCGTGCAGGAGCGAGTTGTAGTAACAGTTCCTGCGAACAATATCTAGGGGAGGTACGTGCAAAATGACATATACGGACAAAATGACACAGGCATCATATTTCAAATTCTGCCGCTTCTAGTCCGCCATAGACAACTACATCACGTGACTCTAGCCGGAAATACGAACCTGTCAAAACGTGAACTCACGTCAGTCTTTCGTATGGATGTCATGGCCGACGATAATCATTTGTAATTTTTATTTAACTGCAGGGATTTTTGTGTATTAATGTTATGTTTTTCATAATATTATCTTGTGTTTACATTTATTACATCTCTTAAGTACTTATTGTTGCCTTCAAATAGTTTTTTCCGTAATAATAATTTTGCATTTATTGTTGAATTTTGATTTTTTATAACGCTTTGTGGACAAAATGACATACCTATGTAACAGACAAAATGACATAGGTATGTCGTTTTGTCCATAAGAACTCAATGAGTTAATTGTAGGTACCCAATACCTGTTTCTCGTTAATCAGCTGTTAATTTCTTTGCAGATAATGCCGCGTAATTGTAAACGTACGACTGATCGTCAATCCTGGAGTGAGGAATCAATGCGTAAAGCTATACAAGCAGTTCGCAGTAATAAAATGGGCTGGATTTTGGCGTCGAAGACATTTGGAGTACCACAAGCAACACTAAGAAGACATGCTTCGAATAGTAACAAAACTTTGGAGTCCTCTCCAAAGGGTCTGAGATGTTGGAAAGCTACTTTTACACCTAATGTGGAAAGAAAATTAGTTGAGCATTTGAAATTACTTGAATCTCGTTTGTTTGAACTGACGCGAACGTCTGTTCAAGAATTTGCTTTTGAGTTGGCTGAAAAAAACGGTTTTGCACACAAATTTAACCCGCAAAAACAAAACGCTGGACAAGAACGGTTAAAAGGGTTTTTGAAACGAAATAAAGAAATTTCTTTACGCAAACCAGAAGCTACTTCAGCTGCTCGTGCTCAGGCTTTTAATCGACCTCAAGTCAATAAGTTTTTTGAGATTTACGGACATCTGCTGGAATCTGAGAACATTGGGCCACACGGAATTTATAATACTGACGAATCAAGCCTGTCTACTGTACAAAAACCCCAGAAGATATTGGCTACTACTGGTAGGAAGCAAGTAGGCGTAATAACTAGCGCAGAACGTGGAACTAACACCACTGTTGTTTGTTATGTTAATGCTATTGGTACCTTTGTTCCGCAGATGATGATATTTTCTAGCAAAAATAATAAAAATGAATTGGTCGATGAAGCACCTCCTGACATGTAAGCCACAAAGGACTTGAAACTTTAGAATATGCCAAACAAAAGGGCATTATTATTCTGTGTCTACCTCCTCATTGCACTCATTGCCTCCAGCCTTTGGATGTCTCATTTTTCGCGCCTTTGAAGACATATTTCAACCAAGAGACATCCAAATGGCTTAAACAACACCCAGGACGTGTTGTTACACAGTTTCAAATTGCTGGCCTGTTCAAAGAAGCTATGGTAAGGCAGCTACAGTGCAAAATGGTTGTAACGGATTTAAAAGCACTGGGATTTGGCCTCTAAACCCTGAAATATTTCCCGATTATATGTACGAACCTGCAAAGACTACAAACATACCACTGGAAGACACCTCCAATATACAATATCATCAGCAAGTAGGTCCTATTCCAGTTCCCATAGCTGGACCCTCCACACAATAGCTAGACAATTTAATGTTGCTTCCCGGAACAAACGATCTCCACGCTTCTGAAACTCAGCAACAAATAATCCGCGCCGTAACACCTGACAATAATGACACAACAGTTCAAAACAACCGACTCTACTAAACCAGCAGACAATTCAACAGCAAACACTGGTCAAGGCCTTATTTTACCTGCTTCAAATCAAAATCGCCCATCTATTGGTAATGAAGAACATCCCTCATCCTATACGTTAGCAGTGTCTATTGAAGTTATATCTCCTGTCCCAAAAGGACATTACGTAAGTGACCAAGGCAAACGTAAGCCAAAGAAACAGCAAACCCCTTTAGTTTTGACTTCAACTCCAAATATGAAAGAAATTAAGGCAAAAAATGAGCCTAAAGCTCCTTCAGAGAAGAAGAGACGAAAGGTTATCAAAACCATATTCCAAGAAGATAGCGAAGAAGAAAATTTGCCAAACTACGCTCAAGAAGACGAAGAGGATTGCGCATGCATTTATTGTAACGATCTTTATTCGCGATCAAAACCTGGAGAAGACTGGTTGCGGTGTTTAAAATGTTCGCATTAGGCCTACGCTTCTTGCGCGGACGTTTCTAAACGAACCAAGCGGTTCATTTGCGAGCTTTGCCTTTAATTTTATAACTTTTGCCGTGTATGTCATTTAGTCCGTATGTGATATGTCATTTTGTCCATAGCATATGGACAAAATGGATTTCATTGATCTCAGTTAAATTTAAAATTATTATTTTTTCTAGTTTGTTTATCTTTTAGGTATCTATTATAATTCAAAGATATGAAACCTAAGATTACTGGTGTGCAATGTGAATGCGCTGTGATTTACCATTAAAGAGTTATGACCCAAAACCATAACCATATGTCATTTTGTACGTACTTCCCTTATATCCAGTATTTGAAATAATGCTGATAAACGCTGCCTGTCAATATTACAGCCGGAAGAGTATGGGTGGATTAATCATCAAGATACATATTTCTTTAAATGGTTTGATGGAGATCAACTGCCAGGTTTTGTTGCCGATTCGGTCCAATATCCATCAGATAATTCATTGAAACATAATAGAATCTCCTGTTGCTATTAATAGTCACACTCGACACAATGTCTAATGAAAATCAATCTCTGATGACGAAGGCGATGAAGAGATTTTGAGTATTGCAAAAAATCAACGGAGGTCTGCAGTTCTGACGACTATGAATCATCTTGACTTTCTTGTAGCCTATGTTTAATTTCTTTATTCTGTATTATTGTTTCAAGTTGTACGATTGGTTAAAACAAAATAAATACCTAACAAAATCATTATTATTGTAATTGAAAAAAAAAATATTTATTTCTTTATAAGAAANGGGTAGAGGTAGACCTAGATTAGATTACTCTTCGCAAATAGTTAAGGATGTGGGCTGTTCTAGTTTTAGGGAAATGCGAAGTTAAGCTCAGGATAGGAAAGAGTGGAGGTACGTGTCCAACCAGTCTAAAGACTGATGACCTTATGATGATGATTACAATCGAGACATAAAAAGGTTATAGCTCCTAAAGGTATCACGACAGTCGACGATGATCTATTAGCAAATTAGAAATACGAAGACACATTATAAGCAGCAGCATTCATATTAAGACGCGAAATATTGAATAACAAAAAAAAAAGCTACCGGAAAACCTTACTGTCCAACATTTATTAGAAGGGGGATGTTCAACACCCCAAATATTAGCAGAATTTCTGGGATCAATAATTAGAAGTAATAACTGTAACCGTAGACAAAGTAACAATTACAAACGCCATGTCAATTCCCTATCGCAAGATTTAGTTTTCATGGTTCACAATGGAAGCATAATAACTTCAAAACATATTTGTTTAAGCATGACATTAAAAAGCCTCACGAGCAGCAGAAAAGTTGTAGATGTACTGAACAGATATGGTAAAAGCAGTAAAAAAAAAGGACATTGTGTAATGGTGTTGCATACGACAATTTCGACAGGTTTGTTGACACAGCATCAGGGAAAGATACTCTTCACGACAACGTGGGAATTATTTTTCAAAATATAGATTTGAATGTAGAAGACATTGTAAAAAATTCGGAGATTGAAGTAGATGACAATTCAAGAAAACGACGACGGAGGACATTTGAAGTGATATCAACAAAATTAACAGCGTATACAAAAAAAAAACCTACAGTGATAAGTGCATTCCATTCAGTAGTTGATGATAAAGAAAATTCATGTCCTGAGAATCTTAAACTTTATTCTCAAATAGATGTTGTGTGGGTGTTAAGCCATGCTCTGTGATTGCAAGATGTACCCATATGGACTGGATTCAACTCCAAAATTGTTCATGACGATAGTCCGCAACAGCTTATTTCATATTTAACGCCAATTAATGCACCCCCAACGAATGCTTCAGTAGTTCTGGAGTATATGCTACAAAACAATAAAATAGCTGAATTAAACCAAAAATACATGCAATTCACCTATGACTTGGCCATCGCAAAAGTAGTACTCCAAATCCAAGCCACTGAAAAACCTGCATTCGATACGTAATTTATACATTTGGGTCCATTTCATATAATGTTAAGCGGATTTTAAGGCTATTGGGAAGATAATGATTGTGGATTATCAACAATAACAACAGAAGATGAATTATTGGCAAGTGGCTCAGTAAACAGCATTATTGAAGGCAAACATTTCAATAGATGCAAAAGATTGCACCCGATCATGTCTTTAGGATTACAAATACTCCATTTCCGATCTTTTTTACAATTACAAAACATAGTATCTGAAGATATATTATTGAAGCTGAACAGGTTACAATCTTGCTCAACTTATCTTTTACTATAGAAGATGAACAACTAATGGAGTTGTATGATAATTATGCGGAATTCGAAAGGAAAACAATGAACGCAGAATTTGGTAAAACTGTCCAATTTTATATGATGTACGTAAATTTCGTTCATTATTATTTAAGTAGGAGTTTTCGCACAGGAGATTTCGAATTATTCAAGCTCATATTGCCAAAAATTACAAATTTATTTTTCGCTTGCAACCAGCAGAATTATTCACGCTGGACTGTGAAATATCATTATAATTTGACAAAAGTTGCAGAAACACATCCAGACTTGGAAGAGGACTTGAAAAAAGGATGTTTTGGAATTAAACAGTCCTTTTCAAAACAACCAATCGATTTAACACTTAAACAGACAATTAATGCTGATGCCGGTCAGAGACTCGCCAGTGTTGTGCATTTCACAAATTCGATCTCTGCTCGACAATGTTGTGCAAAAAGCCATGACATTTATTCCACGATTATAATTCATGTATTCGATGAATTGCGATTTACAAAACCAGATGATATATCAGGCAAGTTACAGCCTCATAACATAACTTGTCAACAATTGCAGACATTTGTTGATTCGTTCGATCGATACATTAATCCCTTCAGTGCAGAATTGTCTACCGATAAATTATTTAATACTTCAACCGGAAAAGCAGCCTCACCTCTTGTAGAACAATTTCTTTTAAATGTCGAAAGCATTGAGAACGAGCAAAGAGAACAATTCAATTGGGAGTATGTAATTGATATCAGCAAATTCGAGAGAAGCATTAAACAAACACCATTCCATAATTTTTCTAGAGAATTAGAAAAGTGAAAAGTGTTAAAGTCGGTGGAAAAGTCCAAGAAATCCGACTACAACGAGATTTATTTGGACGTGTTAGGGATTTCTATGGATCATAATGTCGACATCATGAAAATATTATCATATCAAATTACTCCGGTACCTTTATCATTATGTCATCTAGATGGTGCAATATGTAAAACAAATAAATCAGTACTAACTAAATGTCTAGAAACTGGCATGAACCATGAGTCACCTCGTTATACTGATGTATTTGTAATAGATGGATTTTGCCTACTGCACACCGTGAAAGAGATACCAAAAACATTTGGAAATATTTCGAAGAAGACTTTACAAATGGTAACAAAATTTCCAGCACGAAGAATCGACGTTATATTTGATAAATATTTTCATCCTTCTATCAAAGACAAAGAAAGATCTCTACGACATGAATCACAGCACGCACAATTTAATATCTCTGGACCAGAACAAACACGACCAGCTAATTTTGCAAAAGAAATGAAGAACATAAAATTCAAAGAAGCGCTAATTGACTTCTTTTTCCTTCATTGGGCATGCGATAATAAAACACCATTCCTAAACAACATCTTAAAACTGTACATCTTAATTTCCGACAATGTTATTCACATGCTGACAATGGAAATGAAGTCGAATCCAAAATAGAATCCAAAGTAGAGGATTTATGTTGTGGGTTGCACGAAGAAGCTGAATTATTTATCACGCATGTAGCATCAGTGATGAAGCCAATATCGTTATCAGAGGCTCTACTCGTGATGATGCTTGGTAACATGTATAAGTTGAAAAATACTTCTTCGCATGTCTGGATAGGAACAAGTAATAATGAAAGAATTATAGATTTCACAAGAATTCACGAACATCTAGGTCAGGGGTGGGCAAAAGCCGGCCCGCGGGCCGGATCCGGCCCTTTTGCTAATTTTATCCGGCCCGTTGAAAAATTCCGCACGCAAATTTTTTTAAACTCTTTTATGAGATTTTGTTGACATCAACATTATTAGTGTGCGTACTGTATATATAATAGGCGTAATAAAATGGGCGGTCGGCTGACTACACTAGTGTGGACGATGTCGCGAGCTTGAAACAATCCTCGCGCGATTCTCACGCGGGTCGCTCGCGACGATCGCTCTCAGGGCGGTTTTTTCGTCGAACACAAAGGAGATCGCGCTAGGTTCGAAATGCATGTGTGGACGGCATATGCTGCACTCCTCTCACTTTTCGAGGGACGACAGGTCGCACCACGCGTATTGTTAATTTTGATTTAGCACTGATCGCATACTCTTTTTTGTTCGAGTCTAATATTAGTTTGCAAATATAAAATTGAAAAAGTGGACTTTTTGTAAGTAAAATTTTAAAACATTGGTTTTATTTTATTGTATTAATTAAATTATAGGTTTGTAGACCTTTGTAAAATGAGTCAATCTAAAAAAAGAAAAGTTGATTTGGAATGCAGAAACTTCAATGAAGCTTGGACGGTAAAATATCTTTTTACAAACATAAATAAGAAA
>NW_020442433.1:119631-170594 GCF_000699045.2 Agrilus planipennis
ATAAACGCTGCCTGTCAATATTACAGCCGGAAGAGTATGGGTGGATTAATCATCAAGATACATATTTCTTTAAATGGTTTGATGGAGATCAACTGCCAGGTTTTGTTGCCGATTCGGTCCAATATCCATCAGATAATTCATTGAAACATAATAGAATCTCCTGTTGCTATTAATAGTCACACTCGACACAATGTCTAATGAAAATCAATCTCTGATGACGAAGGCGATGAAGAGATTTTGAGTATTGCAAAAAATCAACGGAGGTCTGCAGTTCTGACGACTATGAATCATCTTGACTTTCTTGTAGCCTATGTTTAATTTCTTTATTCTGTATTATTGTTTCAAGTTGTACGATTGGTTAAAACAAAATAAATACCTAACAAAATCATTATTATTGTAATTGAAAAAAAAAATATTTATTTCTTTATAAGAAATTATATCTATATGATTGAAAACAGGGTGATATAAAGTAACATTTAAAAAAATTATTCATATATATTACTGATTAATGATTCGCTCTCATTCCCAGTAAAAGTGAGGGAGTCAAAATCGTGCGCCTTCATTAGCACGACGGAGAAAGTATTATGTGGTCTGCCTGGATGTCAGAACCGACCTATCTGTATGTTTTTTTTGAATATATGTATGTAATAGTAATATAAATGACATATAATTATTAGCTTTGCTGAAATAACGCAGTTGTATAAAATTTTCGCAGTTTTGAAATTCTACAAATGATAGTAAGAACCGGAAGAAGTGTCTACCATTAAATTTTTACATAAAAAAAATTATATATTTTAAGATATCAAAACAGCAGACAATCTGCGATCACATTTTGAGAGTCAATTTTGATGCTTTTCGACTTCTGGGCACGCTCAAAGGAACCCTTGATGGGAATAGTAAATCCCCACTTCATCTACGGCAGGTGAAATAGTATACCTAGCATTAATAAGGACTTTGCTACTATACCGTAAGTCTGCGGAACGCTGACTCTTAGACTATCATTATCAACTGAGAGTAAAAGAGATGTTAATAAAAACATCTTGTACACTATTATACCACATTATATTTTATACTTGACTCACCATATTATATGTATACGTACAATTAATCATATATCGAAATATTGAGCGGATATGAGAAGCAAAGGCATTGTATCGTTGTACGCCTCAAGAAACGCTTCATTGTATAATTATTCTAAAAATAAAGTTACATATATTATCTCAAATCCTTTTTAAATATTAATAATTTATCACGCATTCTAGATATCTTCTTTTTAAATGTTTGCAATAAATATTTTATTAAATTGTATATAAATTGATAGTAAATATCCTATATATATTTCAATAATTCTGTGAAAATTTCAAGACCAATAAAATAACAAAAGGAATTTCTTTTAAATAAATATTTACAGCATTCTGTCGACCATTAAGAAATGTTCTGGCCATAATTTTTATAAATCAAGGATACTGTCAAGTCATTTCCCAAAATTTTAGGACTGCCACTTTCACCAAAATAACTTTTATTTCTTACTCTTTTTGTACTTCTAGAGTACTAAGTCAAAGTGATGGGGTAGTAATATTTATTAAAAGAAATATAACTTGTGATGTCACCAAAGTGAATATTTGGAACCTAACAGCACTGACAATTAAAATATTAAACAAACCAGTGAACGTCTACATAATAGCTGTGTCTAAGTTAAATATAACAAATAATCATACATACAAACAATCATACATACCACATCCCAATTAAAGATTTTAAGATAAACATTCTCGAAATAATAAAATAGTAGAAAAATTATTAATAACCGCAAGCGTCAATGACATTATACCTGTAATTAATGGAATAACAAGACTAAATAACAATAACATTAACAATAATAACTGAATAAATCAAAACAAACACATTTCTGTATATATTGCTGTAACTGATCATTGAGTTACAGGAATTATTCTTCCGAAGAGAATAAATAAAGGACTCTCGTTATACGAAATAAAACTGAGCGAACTGACTTCACGGCTTTGCAGGATAACATACAAAAAATATGCTGAAACAGTATACCAAGTCATTCTAATACGAATAGCAAATTTAACGAATTCATAGGAAAAATTCAAGAAGTAATAAAAACGTCAACCGTATAAAATAAAAAGACGTAACTTGCCAAGGAAATCTTGGATTAGAAATATTGTAATGGAAATTATTAAAATACGTGATAATAAATTCAACACATTGAAATTATACCTAACCAACTGATTTAACCCTATGAACAAGAACTCAAGAAAAGCCAGACTACCTTGATAAAGTCTACCCTCAAGAATCTCAGAAAAAACAGGAAGCTGCTTACATCAATACCAAAAATAAATGTGCAACACCAAAAAGAATCTCTCATCCAGATAACCAAATGAGTTCTACATAGAGAAAAGAAATAACAGATATATATTCAATAAATTCTCTGTCAATATTCGAGCTAATCCTGAAACTAAATATAAAAACAAAAGTCATTAATAAAATAAAAACCGTGGTATAATGTTTTTAGAAGAACTCCAACAGAAATTCACTCAATTCTACATAAATTAAATGTACATAATCAACGGGACTAGATAATAACCCAGCCATATGTTTTCAAAATATAAGTGATAATATATGTGAACCATTAAGCAAATTAATAGTTTTTATGAGGCAGAAGTGTGCCCAGACACATTTAAAACTATAATTGTTTGAAAAGAAAAGAAAAGATGATCCGACAAACTACAGGCCAATCTCTATCATTTCAGTTTTGGCAAAAGTCACGAAATAATATCTGCAGAATAATATCCTAGACTTCTTACATTCGACAAAGTTTTTCACTAAAACTCAATATGGGTTGAGAAGAATAAGTCAACTAAAATGCCTTAAGTGATGTCACCTCAAATAAGAAATATCTTGATGTCTTCACTGAAGAGTACAGGTATTTATATGGATCTCGCAAAGGCGTTTGATTCATTACACCATAGCCTAATCCTAAAAAAGCATGAACCTATCAACAAAATCTTGAACATATTAAAGTCCTATTTAAATAATCACAAACAAAACGTCAAAATACAAAATGTTTATAGCTCAAAAAGAAATATACTATATGATGTTCTTTAAGGAACCATATTAGGTCCTTAGTTATCTTTGTATGGACTTGTAATGTGCTTAGGATTAGCCAAAGTTGTACAACACAAGATTCAACGCTATCGCCATCCGAAATCACATCCCAATTTATGTTATTAATATTACATCCAGAATACAGAAATAATGTAATTGTTTATACTTAGTCAATTTACTGTTTCTGTGTAAAATATAATTACCTTACAAAAACCACTACAAAGACAGGTATTACACAAAAAACAAGCACTATTACAAATGAATTACATTATTGGTTGTATTTACACCACCACACATATACTTCCACAAGTTTTTAAATGAAAATTTTATGGTGTTATGGAATTCGGAACTTAAATTACAAACTTGATTTTAGCCTACCATTTTAGCTATCACCATAGATAACGCTATCACACTGTAATTATAATTAGCCACGAAAATAGCCGAACGCCAACAAGTGTTCATATTCTAATGTTATCTATGTTCTAATAATATTCTATGAGCTTCGTCCCGCGAAATTTGAATCGAATATGGTATGGTGTGGGTATCGTTTACTTAACTTTATTAATGTTTTTTTTACTGATAGATCAAGATCCCAGAGCTGCCAGACATTGCTTATTTTCTGAGTAACAAAATGGGTGGAATAGTGTAATATTAGTATGTACTTTGGACGTATGCATACCTTCTAACCTGGGGGCCAATTTGCAGATATCAGGTGCTAAAGGTACATAAAAACATTTCTCACTTTTCATAAAGTCTGAATGCTGATTTTTACATAATGTTTCACAAAATATTGTTAAAAATTAATAATCATTACTGCCAGACACCTCATCATAAGATCGTCAGTCCGAAGACTGGTTGGACACGTACCTCCACTCTTTCCTATCCTGAGCTAAACTTCGCATTTCCTTAAAATTAGAACAACCCACATCCTTAACTATTTGCGAACAGTCATCTAACCTAGGCCTACCTCTACCCCTTCTAACTCCTCTTTCTGCCTCTAATATGTCTCTGACTAGACCTTCATGCCTGAGAAGGTGTCCTACCAACATATCTCGCCTATTTTTTATTGACTTCCACAGAGTCCTCTGTTCTCCTATTCTTTCTAATACCTCTTAATTTCTAACCTTTTCTACCCACGTTATCCTCATCATTCGCCTAAAACACCACATTTCGAGGGCTTCTAACCTTCTTGTAAGCAGCCAGACATCCCCCAGACACAATTAAAATGTCGCTGTACGTATAAACGCGAGAGCGATAATTAGATGGTTTTATAACACAGTTTCATTAAATTTAAGTTGTTAATGGCCTAATTGAAATCTTCGATAACAATTAAACGAAATTTGGACATCTATACCGTTTTTATTAATTTGGGATTGGCGCTCTGAATCTGGTTACTAGTTAGTTAGCAAAAATACTGTAATGGATCCATATACTTAGTACCCCTATATTGCTAATAGGGGTCTAGAAAAACATGACAACCCAACGGTGCAGACATATATATATCTGTCTCCCTCATTTATACTTTGAACGTCGTGCGCATGTCCGAGAAGTTACCACGCATACGAGAACTTATCTACTCTAACTACATTATAAGTTTTGAGAGATGAGGACTTCTCCCACTACAGTCACAACTCTTGCGCATAACACATGAAATATAAACGAGTGAGAAGAAGTATGTAGTTGCTGTTTCTCTTACTCGACAACTCCGCCACTTACGGGAACTAGCAATATAGGAGTATTAGGTATATGAGTGGATTGTGTTTATATCTATGGTCGTAAAACATCTACCTTCTATGAAGTTGGTTGTCGTGGGCTTGTCAAATCTTCACTGGTCTATGATCTCAATCAATCACAAATTAACGTAGTCTACTTACTAGTTGATCCGCCATTTATCCGCTGTATTCTCTTGCATTTGTTAATTTATTTAAATTAGAATAAAGTTTCTAGTGTTTGTGTAAGATCATTTATTATTATTTCCTACAAATTATGCTTTAAACAAACTTTATCCCTTACACGCACATAATTTTGTTATCTGTCAATTGTTAGTCAGTGTCATCCTAGTGAGTTGGCTATTTATTAAAGATAATAAACTACTGATTCTTGCATATCTGCCCCTCTTATTCATTTTATTTTATTCCTCTTTTACTGTATTACTAAACAGTTACTTATTTTGGCATTTTATAAACTACCTACTACTACTTCCAACTTTTCCTAATTTTTTAACCGACGCCATTGGAAATGGTCTAGAAATATTTAAATTAATTTTATACATCTTGTATTGTTGGTTGCATAAATCCAGAGGTTACGTGGCTCTCAGTCATTTATAAACGCATGTATTGTTGTGCTCTATACGTGTCAGTAAAATGAAATAAGTGTATTCAATGGTGTAGGGACTCTATATTTATTATCCTGTCTATAGATTATATACCGTCATTGCACGTTACCATAGACAAAAATAATATTTTCAATCTATTATCTATAATTTTTAATTAAAGTTAAGCACTTGTCTATGGTTAAAAAGAATTATAAGGAACAGGACCTATTATCTATGGAACAGGACCAATCACCAATGACACAATACTAACCGACTAACATTAATCCAAATAACCTTGAGAGTAAACTAAGGTCACGATTGACAACCCTATATAATAATTAACCCCTTTATGATTATCAAGTTTTTGCTGAATAGCCTATCATACAATTTCACTGCCAAAACACCGTTTTATTTCGTACGTAATATACAATCACGTAATATGTCTAAAAAGGCATTGGTTTTATTAGCAGAAGGTGCTGAAGAAATGGAAGCTGTTATATCCATTGATGTTTTACGTCGTGGAGGAGTAAAATAGTGTTCTCAAATTAACTCCAGCGTTCTATTTGTATTCTGCACATTCTAGATTGATGTTGCTGTCGCTGGAGTACCAAACAAGATTCCTATTCAATGCAGTAGAGGTGTCATAGTAAACCCTACCATTAGTATTGATGAAGCAAAAGTTAATGGTCCTTATGATGTAGTTGTACTTCCAGGAGGCCTTCAAGGTGCCAAGAATCTTGGTGCGAATGAAGCTGTTGGTGCAATTTTAAAAGAACAAGAAAAATCTGGTCGTTTAATTGCAGCTATCTGTGCAGGTATAAAATTTAAGTTTTCAAGTACATGCACATCTTCAATGTAGCCTTTTAGCACCTGCTTTGGTTTTGAAGGCCCATGGAATTGCTGAAGGAAGAAATGTTACATCATATCCTTCATTTGAAAAAGAACTAACTTCAAATGGCAAATATCATTACAGCCAGGAAAAAGTTGTAGTCGATGGTAATATTACAACAAGTCGAGGACCTGGTACAGCTTTAGACTTTTCGTTAAGTTTGGTCTCTCAATTAATGGGAAAAGAAAAAGCATCTGAAATTGCTAAAGCTTTGCTTGTACCTTATTAAGTTTTTGTTTTATTTTTTTATAAATATAGTGTTTCAAAACAGATTGGTTTTGTAAATCGTATTGTTTAAAATTGTTATGAAAGTATCAGTTTTATCCCTATATTGCAGCCTAAAAGTAAAAAAGGAAAATAAATGTTATACTATATCCATGGATCTCTGTTATAACTTATGTATTAGGACTTCTGTGATTGTCAATAGGTTGCGCGTTTGTAGCGCCAATAATGTCATTAGGCTGCAATTTATATCTTGAATCAATGTTTTCTCCGTGTGAATATATTTAAAAATCACCAGTTGAATTAGCATGAAAGTGAGATGATATTGCAAAAAAATGTATTCTATGTACAAGCTGAATTCTAAATGATATTAGAGGAATGTAGGAAATCTTAGGCTTTTTGTTTGCACGGGAAAATTTTGCAGTTGCCATTTTTGCTTCTGTAAGCCTTTTTTGAGAAGTATTAATAGTAGATTAAAATTTTTTCTTTTAATGTTGTCTTCCGATATAGGTACCTAATGTTTGTCTTCAATGAAGTAATTTCGGTTGTTTTAATGTTTCCCACACATATATAATATAGAGGACCAGTTCGTATAAAATTTATTTTAGACAAGGTTTTATTGGATAAATAGGTATATCATCAGTCAATATTAATTTTTTACAGAAAACTAAATAAGAATAAAATTCAAAATAATAATACTCACTAAACTTAGTACTATCATACGCTTACTACTGCTATATTTTTTATACCTTTTTATAATAAAGGTGAAAGTTTGTTTGTTAAAATAAGCAGTAAGGACATATTACTTTTTCATTTTGTAATAAGACCAATTTTGACCTTTCCTTTTTATACCATTCCTTTTGCTCAACTGATAGATTAATAGGAGTAAAATATATAATATTAATACATTCAAATAGCAAGTTATTTTTGTTTAAAGTAAAAATCCGTTTTTAAAAACTTTATTTAAACAAAAGTTAAAAATTGACCCACAAATGAGATGTCACTAAGACAATACACTTGTATAAGTGAGGTAACAATTCTTGACACAAGTATTTTTTTGTATTAAGTCGCAATATATAACTCCCCCTTCGTTAAGCTGAAGGCGTCTCGCCGATATTTTCAGGTAAAGTTGGATAAATCCTGAGGGGAATTTCTTCCATTCTCGGTCATTGCCTCATTGGTTAATTCCTTGGTCCTAGCTGCTTAAGTCTAGTACACGTACATTTAATAATAAAGAACGTGACAATTACAACAATGACAATAAATATTGTTGAGGAATTAATATGATGTTGGAAACTAATTGGTTCATCTTTAATTAAATTATTTTTGATCATTACTGGTTTTTCAAAATTTATGTCTTTGACGTTAATTTTGTGAAACAATTATTTCGGTACAATTTTTACATATTTTTCCAAATGTTGTTCATATGGTATTGTAGCGAGCACGAGCGTGTTTGTGTGCGATCGGGCATAGGTACGTGTGTGTGAGAGGCTTATCGATTCGCCGACTAGCCGCGGGCGCCTTTCTTCATGTGCGCCGTATTTGTAAACGCGTGTGTCGTACCTGCGTTCTGGGAAAGGAATTAAACAGTTCAAAGAAAAAGAAACTTTTCCGGACGGCTCGAGAAGGTTTCCGAAAGGAAGCAAGGGCGTATTTAAAGGAAGAGACGATCGCCGAAATGAAGTAGAAATAAATTGACCGTTGCAGAAGTGAATCTAGAAAGCGCAGTGAATAGTGATATACCAACAGTCCTGTAAATAAATAGAGTAATTCATCACCTAAGTTAGTAACAATTTAATATTGTTTTTAAGTCTTTTAATAATAATTAGTGTAAATAAATAGTTTTTGTCATTGTGAGTCTTAAAAGTTAATTTCTTAAACCCACGAACATTACAACTGGTGTCAGGTGTGGAGTTGAATAATAAGAAGAGAATTGGAAAAACGGGAGGAAGCGACAAGCGGTAACAAAGCGTAACTTCAGTGGCGGCTCGCGTTGAAAAAGAATGGTCACGATCCCGATACGTTCGTTTTCGAAGACCAATTGTCGGAAATGATGAAAAGTTTGGAAAATAAATTGGAAGAAAACAGTAAAAGTTTGGAAAATAAATTGGAAGAAAATAGTAAATGTCTGAAACGTGAATTGGAGGAAAACAGTAAAAGTTTGGAAAATAAATTGGAAGAAAATAGTAAAAGTTTGAAACGTGAATTGGAAGAAAACAGTAGAAGTTTGGAGAATAAATGGGAAGAAAAATTTAATAAGAATGTTCAAGAAACAGATAAGAAGATAAAAGTGCTGGAAGAATTGATTTTTAAAGGAAAGACAAAACCAATCGAAGGGGATGTTGGCGCATCCAGTACACACAATGAAGCCAGCCAAATCAGTCAAGGAAGCGGTATGGAGTCAAGAACACGAGTAAAACCACCAACGTTTGATGGAAAGTCCTCATGGACCACATACCACAAGCAATTCGAGGCGGCTGCTTAGGCGAATAACTGGGCGCCTGAAGAAAAAGCCACTGCCTTGACCGTTGCGCTTCGTGGAGGTGCATGTGACATTTTGAACACCCTTTCCCCGGAAGAATTGACTGATTATGAACAGTTGGTAAAACGATTAGAGTTGCGCTACGGCGAGGCTCATTTAAGAGCGGTGTATCGCATCCAACTGAAAACCCGTGAGCAGAAACCAACGGAATTGACTCGACTGCCCTAAGACGCTAGCTGATCAATTGGCGTACGATACTGTTAAACGGGCCTATAGAAAACAGGGAAGGGTTCGGCTACTGCGTGAAGAAACGGATCCGTCAGAATCTCAAGAAGAAACCGTCTGTCGAATAATTTCCAAGTTCGATAAAGAAACTCGAAAGCTAAGATGTTGGAATTGCGGCGAACTAGGTCATACGAGGAGGCAGTGTAGGAATAGTACTCCTTCCCCAAGTATTCGACGTCAGCAGCAGGTAAATTCTAAAACAGTACCTGTTGAAACAAGTCGAGTGATGGACAGATATTGTAGGAATCTAACCAGTGACTAGAAATGCAAAGTGCAACATCTACTTTGTCAGAATGCCGACGTCTTTGAAACTGACAAGAATGATAAGGGAAGGGCCAATATATTAAAAGACAAATTCAACAGTAATGCACAGCCTATTCATCAAAGACCTAGACGATTGCCCCTGGCCAAAAAGGACGAAGCAGAGCGAATAATCCACGAAATGCAGGAGACCGGCAAAACTGAGCCATCCTCAAGTCCATGGACATCACCGGTAGTATTGGTAAAGGAGAAGGATGGAGCAACCAATTTTTGTGTGGATTACCGACAGCTCAACAATGTAGCCAAGAAAGACAATTATCCACTACCACGGATTGATGACACCTTGGATATGCTTTCTGGCTCGAAAATGTTTTCCACACTCGATTTTAAGAGCGGATACTGGCAAGTTGCTTTAGATGCTGCCGACAAAGGAAAGACCGCATTCTTGATCGGCACGGGCCTACGGAAATTTACAGTTATACCTTTAGGGTTATGCAATGCCCCGGCGACGTTCAGTTCAGATTTTCTCCACCAAAATCTTGAGTGATCAAATTGGAAAGACCTGCTTGGTATACCTGGATAACACCATAGTAATTGGAAGCACCTTGAATGAATACCTACAGACTTTGCAAACGGTATTCCAGCGGTTACGTGAGACCAATGTGAAACTCAGTCCGAAAAAGTGCCACCTTTTACGTAAAGAAGTTTCTTACTTGGGACATATTGTATCAGCGAAGGGCGTGGCCGTGGATCCAAAGAAGATAAAGGCCGTGAAGGAATGACCAGTGCTTGAAAATGTACACGACATAAGAACCTTCTTGGGATTGTGCATTTATTATCGTCGCTATGTTTATGGATTCGCCAATATCGCTAAACCTTTGACACGTTTAACCGAAAGTGGCCGCAAATTTCATTGGGATTCGAATTGTCAAACGGCATTTGAGACTTTGAAGCAGGCTTTAATCACAGCCCCCGTACTGGTATATCCTTGGCCCAATGGAATGTTCATTTTGGACACTGACGCCAGCAATGTGGGAATGGGAGCCGTTCTTTCGCAGTTACAAGATGGCCAAGAGAAGGTAATCGGCTATTTTAACAAGCCATTATCAAAAGCCGAAAGAAACTACTGTGTCACTAGGCGAGAGATGCTGGCTGTAGTCAATGGTGTAGAACATTTTTATAAATAGCTATATGGACGAAAATTCACCCTACGCACCGATCATGCAGCTTTAAAGTGGCTTCTGAATTTCAAGAATCCGAAGGGTCGGGTAGCTCGATGGATTGAGACGCTACAGGAATATGATTTTGACGTAGAGCGCCGGTCTGGAACCGGACACAAGAATGCCGATGCTCTTCATGATGGATCATCTGGTGGCCATTTTGGAGTGAATAAGACGCATTGGGAAGTCCGAGAGCGATTTTATTGGGTGAACTGTAAGGAAGATGTCAAGAATTGAGGTATGAAGTGTGATATCAACATACAACATACAGCGTAGTTTATTCCCGGAACTTCGACCAACGTAACGATTGGCTAAGTGACGTCACCAAGGGCACGGTTTTCCCTTTTCATTACCTGCTCCAACTACCTGCATCATCCGCTACAACCGTTCTTGTACATAACTACGCTCTTCTATCTTTCTACTTAAAAACCTTGTTTCATTTACTATAATCAATTGGCTTTACTCTATTTTTTTTCTTTTCTACTATTTTTTTACCCTTATGCGGTTGTAGTTTCCCTCTTACCTTTTTTATGAGCAATACATTATTTTTCTACTTCTTTTTTTAGACCTTTTTCCTATTTTGCTAATTCTAATCATAAATTCACGTATCTTTTTTTTACTTCTATGTTTCCAAGCATGCTCTATCCGTTTCTGCTATCAGTTTTTTCATTTTCCTCCGCGAACTTAACGTTAAAAACGAATTCGTTTTTAGTCATTACTTTCGCCCTTCTCTCACTACCCCACTTTCAACCCCTCTTTTTCCCAACCCTTGTTCGGTACTGAAATTTGTATATATACCCATGCTTCCCTCAGTACCAACAACTCCAATATTCCACCGACCCACGACAAGGGAGAAGGAGTTCCACCACCAGTCACCCCAGTTTTTTTTACTTCGCCCAGCCGTTAACCACCGATTGCCAGTTAGAGTAAGTGTTGTTTATCAGTGTTTTTTTGGTCCTGCTCAGACTCCTTTTTTGTATATATATTATCTTCGTTTGGTTTGTTCAACTGTATATATTTTGTTACTTGTCGTTTATGCATATTTGTATTCTAGTTGTAGGTTATTATATAGTTAGGTATAAGGTGTAAATAAATTGTTGAAAGAAAGCAAAGACATACAGGTCTGACGAAGGAAGCTGGCGAGCGGTCGCGCAGGTACTTGCCCATTTATGACCTATTTGGGTAAGTCACTTGGAACCGATACAGAAATAAGCTTTCAGTAGGCGTAAATTATAGTATTACTACAGATAGGACAGTAGCGTACTAGAAAATAATGTAAAAACATAAGTTATCAAAAAGAAAAAATAAACCTATTGCTTTTGTTTTATAGTTAGTTTTCACATTCACTCTCATCATGGGAATCTCTATCACTGTCACCAACATCAACAATTAGTTCTTCTGTTTGTCTGTCTATTACTTGCTCACTGATCCCTATTTTTAAATATTTAATCTACGCCCCTGATAGGAATACAGAAGAATGAGGGCTGCAATCTTTATACTTAAAACTGCCTACTTTTGCCACCGCGCATCCACGCCATTTTAAAATTTTCGCCAGCTTTCAGCGTCAGGCCTGTATCAAGTGTACCACCTGTGCCGCGAGTAATGGACCATAGAAAAGGCCGCGTCAATACAATGTCGGTGGCCCCTTCGAACGAATCGCAATCGATGTGGCGGGTCCATTCCCAGAGTCCGAGAAAGGTAACAAGTACAACGTGGTAGTTATGGACTTTTTCACCAAGTGGGTTGAAGCCTATGCCCTTCCGGACCAGGAGTCGGAAACCATAGTTGAGGAGCTGGTGAAAGAGTTGATCAGTCGTTTTGGGGTGCCCTTGGAGTTGCACTCAGACCAAGGGAGGAGTTTCGAATCGGCTATATTCCGTGGAATATGCGAGCTCCTAGGAATAAAGAAAACTCGAACTACTCCACTCCATCAACAATCGAACGGCATGGTTGAGCGAATGAACCGGACCTTGATTAAATAGGCAGTGTCTGATCACCAAAGGGACTGGGACCGCTATTTGCCTTTATTTTTAATGGCATACCGTTCATCTGTCCACGAAACAACTGGGCAAGTACCTGCCAGTGCCCTTTTTGTAAGGGAGTTACGACTACCTTGTGACCTCAAATTCGGCTGTAAACCAGGAGATGACTTGGCTGGAGAAGACATATTCTGGAGAATAACCTACAGCAGCTGGCGATTCCGAAGCTTGGTTGTGGACTGGACAATCTACATTGAAGTCCTTTTCCACCGTACTGGAATAGGCATTTTGGTTTGCAGTAATAACCCGAATCGGACCAATCATAAGAAGACCGTGGACCGGAGTGGGTGTCGTGAAGGCGAGAATTGCAGATTCCGGTATGATCCTGCGAAACGAAAAGTAAAAATTTTTCGGGACGAAACATCCTTAAGGAGGTGGCAGTGTAGCGACCACGAGCGTGTTTGTGTGCGATCGGGCATAGGTGTGTGAGCGGCTTATCGATTCGTGCGACTAGCCGCGGTCGCTTTTCTTCATGTGCGCCGTATCTGTAAACGTGTGTGTCGTACCTGCGTTCCGGGAAAAAACGAGACTTCTCTGGACGGATCGAGAAAGTTCCCGAAAGGAAGCAAGGGAGTATTTAAAGGAAGAGACGATCGCCGAGTAGAGTAGAAATAAATTGACCATTGTAGAGGTGAAGGAGTATAAATAAATTGACCGTTGCAGAAGTAAATCAAGAAATTAATTGACAGTGATAGAAGTGAAATAAATAGAACAGTGAATAGTAACAGTAGTGTAAATAAATAGAATAATTACCTATGTTTAGTAATAATTTAATAGTGTTTTCAAGTTCAATAATAATTAGTGTAAATAAATAGCTTTTTTCTTAAAAGTTAATTTTTTAAACCCACGAATATTTTTTCTTTTAATTTTGACTCCCGATATAGGCACCTAATGTATGTCTTTAAGGAAGTAATTTCGGTTGTTTTAATGTTTCCCAGATATATAATAGAGGACTAGTTCGTATAAAATTTATTTTAGACAAGGTTTTATTGGATAAATAGGTAATACAGTGATATAATTTACGTGGGGGTAAAATGCTGCATTTTTAATTACCTATAAAGACCGACAAATTAGTATTTACGTTATGTCGTAAGTCACCAGTCAGAGATATGTGAGCATACCGAAGAAGAAAGAACGATCACAGGGTGTTGGACAACGCTGGAAATAAAAAAGGCTTTAGAAAAGGGTTACGTTATACGGGAAGTTATTGAAGTACGGCATTTCCCTGAACAATCTACGTATTTATTTCAAGAGTATATAAGAGATGCATAATGTACTATATACACTGCTAATAGTAAATTTATAATTAGTATCATCATCATCATCATCATAAGATCGTCAGTCCTAAGACTTGAGCTAAACTTCGTATTTCCCTAAAACTTGAACAGCCCACATCCTTAACTATTTGCGAACAGTATATAATCTAATATAGGTCTACCTCTACCCCTCCTAACTCCTGTTTCTGCCTCTAATATGTCTCTGACTAGACCTTCATGCCTGAGAAGGTGTCCTACCAACCTATCTCGCCTATTTTTTATTGACTTCCATAGAGTCCTCTNAATATTTTCGACGATATTGCAGACTTAAAATGCAGGGACATAGCGGTTGCGGCGGTACCGGCCGGTTTGTATTGTCTAATGACAAAAAAGCTGTGATTGTTTTATATAAAGACATTTTATAGTATATTTACTATCGGCATTGCACCCGTGCGAAGTAAAGTGTACAAATAATACCATTGAACCAATTCCTTAGCCCCTTTCCCGGTATGTTTTAAGAAGTTTCACTTCAGTAGCGTGTTGTATAATTACACGTTGTATTTTTTAAGCATACAAATCCTTATACATATTTTCAAAATCGATGTAAATGTAGATTATATTAGTATATGGTCTTAATTTCAACTTTGCTAACAGGAAGTGTATTTGGTATGATTGATACCTTAGTATACTTATGTAAAAAAGTGTTTTGTAGTCGTGGCTCTACAACCCATTTTCACCATTTGGAGTAGTAGTTGATAAATGGTCAAAAAATCCGATACTCCCGGACCATCCAATAAAAATACTTGAAAGCGGAAAAGTAAAAAATTTACCGTGGATATTCTCGATGACGGAATCAGAAGGACTTTATCCCGCTGCAGGTTATTTAGTGAATTTAGATTAAAAATTAATTAAATCTTGTGAAAATAACTGCGATTTTAGAATTCGTATCTAACTCTCGTTTCTTGCAAGAAATACAAGAGCAATGGGACACATTGCTACCTCACATCCTTGATTTCAATCATACCCTTTGTTTGGAAAAATTAAATCCAGTGGCACAAGAAATTCGGGATTATTATTTTAAGGATAAGCCGATATCAGAAAATTCGTTTTCGACATTAGTGAAGGTATTATAAATGATAAATGAGATAAAAAGTATAATGATCGTTAACGCAGTTGATAGGAGATAGACTATTTGCAGTCGATATAGAAACAGCAGCTAAATTGCAGGCATCTAGAAGTTCATCACCTGTCTACTTCTACTACTTTACATACATTGGAACACACAGTTTATCAGATTTTTTATCCGGAAATACTGAAAATTATGGTGAGATAATATAAAAAATGTATTGTGTAGTTCGTGGGTTTAACAAATTAACTTTTAAGAAGAAAACCATTTATTTACACTAATTAATATTGAACTTAAAAACAATATTAAATTTAGGTAATTATTCTATTTATTTACACTACTGTTACTATTCACTGTTCTATTTATTTCACTTCTATAACTATCAATTTATTTCTTGATTCACTTCTGCAACGGTCTATTTATTTCTACTCTACTTCGGCGATCGTGTCTTCCTTTAAATACTCCGTTGCTTCCTTTCGGGAATATTCTCGAGCCGTCCGGAAAGGTTTCGTTTTCTTCGAACTGTATAATTGCTTTCCCGGAACACAGGTACGACACACGTTTACATATACGGCGCACATGAAGAAAGGCGCCCGCGGCTAGCCGACGAAACGATAAGCCGCTCACACACACGTATGCCCGATCGCACACAAACACGCTTGGTTATTTCAATTCTGTAACATCAAAGAATGTTTGTGGCATGCTAGCGGTAATTTGTTCAATGATTAAGAATGCTTCCCTTGTTTTGAATGCGCTGTTTTTAGAATATATAGCAGCTTCAGTTTTGTCCGAAATATAACTTAATAAGTTGCTTACACCAGCTACTGGAGTACGAATTTGTTGATTATTGAAGTGATTTTCCTTGCAAAACGAACAAGATACTTAGTTTAAAGCTAAATGAGTAACAGATCCCCCTAAATATATGCAATATCATTTTGAACCTTCTCCAATTGATCCAAAATTTCGTTCAGCCTAGCAAAGCTGTTTCCAAATTAGTGCTCTTTGTTTCACTTAATGAATTTAGAAAGTTTTGAAATCGTGTTATTTGGGCTTTCAATTGACCTCTTTTTATTTTTAAAGTAGATAATTCGCTTTGTTCTTGATCAGACATTCTTACTTAAATACTATTCTATGTTAAAGCATTAGCATTTAAATAAAGGAAATATGTATTAAAGGAAAGTGACTTACGTTTTCTTGAATCTTGTGTTTGTTCGCTTGCAGATTAGATTAGTATTGCTGCCAGTTACCAATAGAATTGCGTAATAAAGCATCCATCATCCGGCTCGAAGGACCAACTTTTTATGTATAATTTGAGTTGTATAGGTACTAGTAAAATCTATTTTGTCTGGTTTAAATCTTTATTGTTAATAAAAATGGATGAAGTGCGCTGTGGACTGTATGTGTACCTCTAAAAGAATTTCAACACGATGCGTGTTGCACAGGTAAAAAGCCATCGTTCTCCCAATGACGGGATGACTTACAATTTTTTTTGTTTATTAATCTCGAGGAGGGGAAATCTTCTAAAGACACCCCCCAAGGGGGGTAGTGTCGGATTCACTTCTGGTGGGAGCGCCTACCGACTAAAACCCTCGAGGTGGTAGTTCAACCTAGTGGTTATGACTACCGGGAGAAGTTTGGGGAAAGGGAGAGGGTTGAGTGAGAGATAGGTAAAGAGGTGAGGGAAGGAGGCTGGGGAGATGAACTACGAAGAGGGTGGCCCAACACTAAAAGGAAGTATGGGCACTGGCGCTAAAAAGCGAAGCTAGAAAATGGCGGTGAGCGGAAGAGGTGGTAGTTCATTCTAGAAGCCCATACAGCACATGTTTATCCATAGGATGTTAAAGGAACATCCATCTGGGATTTTAAGGATATCTTATACAGATCCGTTTCATGTTCGGCGGACGTCTTCAGGATGTCGTATGGATAGACGAATGTCACAGTTTCATACATTCATAAAATATACACAAAAAAATATTAGTATGTTACTACCTAATGATTAAACATACCTATCTAAATTTACTTAATGAAAACTTATAATCGTATTTTATTAATTAGTAACTTACTTATTATCAGTCTAGATAGATGGAGATGACAAAATACTTCCTTCTTTTTGGCACCTAACCAGTTATATCTTACGGAAATATCGTCCGACAAAATTTTTGTAAACACCCTCTTTACAAATTCGTAGGGAGTATGTCCGCCAATTCTTACAACTTCTTGTGCCTAAAAAATATTAACTGCAAGTATTTCTACACAAAAATAATTAAGCAAATTTACCGATAATAATAATAAATTTTCGTGATTAAGAAGTATATCTATTACAGATTCATTTTTAGAGATATTATTTTCTGGAAAACGAGATGTAACAGACAACTGGAATTGTACATTTAATTTATTCGTAGTGCAGTTATTATTATCTGCGTATTTCTGACTAAAGGTATATTTTTTTTTTTGGTATTATATAGATGCTATTAATAAAGAAATTTCAGATGTTTTTTTAGCGACCCTGTATCGCTGTCTCGGCAATTTTAATTTAACCATCACGAAAAAATATTGTTAAGTACGTTATTATTATCACTTACCTGATTTTGTATCGATTTACTGAATAAAAATTCATTTTACTTACGAACAAGATATAGACAAGACGTTTACGTTTAATACGATTAATACAAACACCTTGGGAAATCCCACAATCAGGCGGTTACCAGACAACGCTATTCACTAACCTAAATTATTATTAATCGACAGTAATGGACTTTGGCCTATTACAGACTATTACAACCCATGTTATAACGTTACCGCTGTTACGATTTGCAAGGGCAAAAGCAAATTCTTTGGCGCCGTTTTATAAAACAATTTTAATGTAATGACGTCAGTGATACTAACGCCACATTATAAAACATACATAGAATACATAGGTACATATGTGCCCACATTTTAATATGTATTTTATAATAATATCTACTGATATCCACTGGATATCCGATGTATGTCCCATAAAGACACCTGTACCTACACATGTCCAATGAGGATATACATAGTATGTCCTCAACTAATCCATTAAGGAAATTGGACATGAAGGACGTAATAGGGACATAATCGTACATCCATAGGATATTGCGTGCTGTATGGGAGGTGACAGGGCATTCTAAAACGGTCATTTGGTTTTGGAAGGAAGGCAGAAAACGGGTTTGGATGACCTGTCACTGAAGTGCGGAGATTTGCAGCGAATTTGAGTGTGGCTTCAGGAAGAGAAGGGAGACCGGTTTCTTTCAAAATCTGGGAGTTTTTGACGAACCAGGGGTAGTTTAATGCGGAGCAAAGAATCCGCATGTATGTGGCGATGGGGAAGAGCGCATCCCCAGATGGGAATGGCATATGAGTATATGCTCCTGATGATCGCGTTGAACGCGCGGATTTTTGTTTTGAAAGAATGGCTTGAGTTAGATGAAAGCACCTAGGGCCTTGCCACGGGTGGCCAAGATGTGTTTGCGCCATGATAGGATTCTATCGAAAACGACGCCAAGGTATGTGACGAAAGTGCTCCATTCGATGGGGTGGTTGTTTACTATAATGGAGGGTGGTTTACGATGCCTACGAGAGAAGAAGATTGCTTCCGACTTGGTCTCGTTGATGGAAAGTTTCCATTTCCGGTACCAATTTAGGAGCAGGGGCATAAATTTGTTAATTCTAGCGGAACATTGTAGAATGGTCTTTGTAGAATCTATAAGGACTATGGGGTGGGACGGAATGTCTGCGCAGAACAGATTGAACAAAAGGGGCGATAATTTTGAGCCTTGGGGTACGCCGGCCGTGACTGGTCTGCTGGGAGAAAGGGCAGAACCAGCTCGGACACGAAGGGATCTATTCAAGAGGAAGGACCTTATTATCCCGATAAGGGAATGTGGGGTGTTGAGGGCGATAAGTTTTGAGATGGATCCGTCGTACCATACTCGGTCAAAGTCTTATTTAACGTCCAGAAGAGGTAGGGCGGTGTGAAGACGTTTGTTAAGGTTATCGGAAATATGTTTAGAAACACGGAGGAGCTGTTGGCCAGTGCCATGGCGGCGGCGGAACCCGTATTGGGATTCTGGAAGGATATTGTTTCGCTCCACATGGTCGAGGAGCCGGTCGAGTAGGACAGATTCTGCTACTTTGCTCAGAGAACTAAGCAAGCTGATAGGCCTGTAGCTTGAGGGAGAACTGAGAGGCTTCCCTTTTTTGGGGAGGCAGATGACGGTGGCTTCTTTCCAGACCGAAGGGAAGTGGTGGAGCCGCATGACAGCGTTGATGATGTTACAGAGAGCGGTAACGTATTTTGGCGGTAGGGCTTTTAGGACGCCGTTGGGGATTTTGTCAGCGCCTGGGGCTTTTCTTGATTTCAGAGATGAGGATAATAAGGTGAACTTCATGGGGGGGGGGCAGGCTTAAAATCGGGATCAGTGGGGGTGAAGTTTTGAGCTGTGGCTTAGGTATGCTCATGAAAGACGGCGAGATCCACAGGGCTTGGTAGTGGAGAGCATTGGAAGCAGAGAGAGTCTGCGAAAACTGCAGCCTTCTCTTCGTCTGAACAGTAGACAGTGCGGTTTTGCTTTAGGGGCGGGAGGTGGGGAGCTCTGTTTCGAAGAGAGCGGATCACTTTCCAAGCACTTTGGGGGTGTGTTTCTGCCTGTGAGATGTAATGGTCGAAAGAGGCGCTGCGGACTTCCGTAAGGCGAGATTTAAGTTCACGCTGTATGGCATTTAGTTCGGCACGTGAACGGGATTGCGGTGCCTTTGCCATAGGTGACGAGTCCTATTTTTCCTTTTGAGAAGGGCAAGAATATCCGGAGGTAGTGTTTTGGTCATGATCGAGTTGGGACGGGAAGATGTGGAGAGCTCGAGGCGTCGGTAATCTCGTTTGACAGGAGATTTACCGCTTCTTCGAGTTCCGCTATTGTGCGAATTGGAGTGCACTTAAAAGTAGAAGTTTCAAGGATGTAACGGAGATGTAGCCAATCTAGCGAAGTTATTGGTTTTGGTGGATTAAGAATTGGGCGGCCGACTTCTATTAGGACCGGAAGGTGGTCGGAATCTAATGCGTCAAGCGCGATCGGTTCAGCGGAAAGGTTGACATTTTTCGTGTCGAAGATGTCCAAAATGTCAGGTTGCTGCCTAGTAGGGGCGGGAATGAATGTGGGAGAATTGGGAGCTTCAGTTGTTAGATTGAAGTCCAAACTTTTGACAAGAAGTGATATGCCTTTAATATTGTTTTGTCGGCAACCCCAGGAGAGGTGTTTGACATTGAAGTCGCCTCCGACGATGGTCGGGATGTTTTGGTGGAAAAGAAGCGGTAGTTCTGTGAGATTATGCTCTGAAGGTGGTGAGTATAGGGAAAATACCTTGAGAGTGCCGGATGTTAGAGATACTTCAATGCCGACGATTTCTAGAGAGTTTGTAGGCGAAGGGATAGGCTTATGTTTAACAGAGTTCCTAACGAGAATGACTACACAGCTGCCTCTGGAATTTTCACGGTCCCTTCTGTAGGCCGTGAAATTTGGGAACAACACCGATTGATCGATCGTCGAGGAAGTGTTTGAGTTCGATCAATTTGTTTTTAATGCCACGGGCGTTCCACGTGACAATACGAAGGTGGTTTGGGAGAGCTGCGTTGCTCATTGGTGATTCTGTAAGACGGCGACTAAGTTGGCTACCATCTTTTTGGACGATAGCCTGAAGTTTCTGTTCTAATGGTGCGTTTGCCTTAGGCACAGAGGGGGTGGGATGACTTACAAAAATCGATGAACCTTATATACCCTAATCTCCCCCACTCAGGGTTACCTCACACTCATTTACAGAAAATATACAGGGTACCTACTTAAACAACTAGACATACATGATTATAATTATTAACAGGCAATATATAACTAGCAGTAATTAATCAGGGATAATTCATTGTTATTTACGCTAGATTTAAATAAAAAAAACTAATATGCATTACCATTATTAATAATTACTTATTAAATTAATAAAGTAGGTACCATTGCAGCTTTATTCAATTCATTCCTGTACTAATGTGAGTACACTTTATTAGTATTAAAATAGTCCCCAATCTTAAATGTATCAACTTATGATACATGAATAGAGGCAACTTTATTACAACCAACTTAATTGTTAGCTAAACACTTTTTCTCAGATTACCACGCTTCATCTGAACGACTGGTACCAGCCAATGTATATTTCCGAATTCAGAGTTGCGTAAAGTTACGTCATTAGCCGCCGCACTGTGTTTACGATTAATCTCATACCGCAAAAACTATAATAGCTAATAATATCAAATTTTAAGGGCATAACTAAAATATTGAGTACTACACAAAATCGTATAAAAACAAAAAAGAAATCGGAACAAGCCCATTATACAAATTTTTCCAACACCTAATTAGTTCTCATCAACACATCGTAAGCAGTTACGACAGATAAAGTTTCTTCATAAAGGCAAATTGATATATCAAGCTATTGACACTAGGTACAGTGGGAGAACCTATTTTTGGCCCAATTCTGTGTGAAAAAGCAGTTCAATTTAAGGAAAAACTTGGAGGGCCGTCGTACACGTATGACTGAATCAGTTCGATTATCCGAAAATACCGGTTTTCCGAACACCCAAGTTCGGATAATCGACGCTCTACTGTATATCAAATTTAAAATATTTGACAAGTAGCTACTTGCCAAACTGTATCAAACATGAGAAAACATGAATTGTTGTGAAGTAACAAAATAAATAAGTCGCCATTCAAATGAAGCTATTAGACTACAATCTCATGCTAAAAATCGAAGGGGTCAAATCACTCACCATAAATTATTTATAGGATTGTAGTACCATACGAGACAACAACTTTAAACAATATAGTTATAGTAGTTATATTTGTTATAAAACATAAGAAAATAAATTATTTTCTAAATCTTTACTCTTTTCCTGATAATTCGACGAAACAATGGATATTAATTACTAATTGCATTTGTCAACAAAGTCAGCCTACTGACCGATTTGATATTTTTTGTTTTTAGAATTTTATGTTCAGTTTCTTATAACTACACTTATGTAGTTCTTTCTAGTCCATCTACAAATTATTCCCATCCTTTCCTGATAAAAAATCCTCTACACTCTTACAGTGGTTCTTGCTAATTGCGTAAAATTTTAAATTTATATAACTGACAAAATATAGCATACCGTCCAACAGACAGAGCACGGAACCATCACTGGTCTATCTGCTATCTGCTGTTTAAAATATTTTTTTACTATTAGGTACATAATGGTATAGTTGCAATAATAAACGTGTCTTTTTTATTTTTAAAATCTTAAAATAAAATATTTTACAGTTGCAATACAAATTCATAAATTACGGAGTAAAAAAATACAAAAAGTTATTAAATTATTTTTTGCCATATATTTAATCGTTTGTACTATATTACTCTTCTTTTTAATAAATAATTTCCTCTAAGTATCTTATCTTTTTTTTCCATAGTAGGTTTATTATACAAAAAAATTGAATTTTATGTGAAACACGGAGTATAGATATTACCGACAAGATGTGATATCGTGAGAGTCATCCGTACATGCATTACGTTTGACACTTTTTACTTCTTCAGAATATACTCGGTACACTATTTTTCGTCTTCTTTTTTAACTGCAACAACATAACTGGTTTCTTCATTGGCTTCTGACTTTTCTATTTTAAACTGAATTTAAAAGCTCGCATTTTCACCGAAGTAGCTTTTAAGTTCTTTATTTTGAGTGATTAAGGTGTATTGACATCTTCGGCAGAAAACTTTGACTTCCGTTTTCGTTTTGATGAAGTAGATGTGGAAAACTTTCTCCGAGGGGAAATTCTTCTTTTAACAGTTTCAAAATCGGAATCAAAATCTGAGACACTATCACCTGTGTTATCTTCCAATGCATATGGGTTCCTAAAAACTAGCGTTTTAGTACAGAAATAGGCAGCTCGACATTATAGAATACAATATTATCTTGCTCAACATAAGTTTACAATTGGTTTTTTGATGTTTCTATTGGTAGATAAAATTTTACATAATAGTGGTACATCTTTTATGCCATCTTCAGATGATTTTGAATAATACAGGATAAAATTGCTTTTTACTGGAGCTATTCGATACACAAGATACACACGTTATTCAAGTATGAAAATGCACACAAATAATAATTTATACTTGATGTATCTCTGTACTTTCCACCTTAGTACAGGCCAAGCAGGCCTGCCACTAGCTGCCTGAGCGCCCGCGAAAAAAATCCCTGGAGAAAAAAAAAACGAAAAAAAAAAGCTTTGGAAAAAAACTCCTGGAAAAAATACCCCCATGAAAAAAGAAAAAACCAGAATTGTTTATTTGAACTATATCAGTGTATGCATTGCGCTATATTTGACTGAAATGTTAATCCTACTGTCTCAGAGCACCCCATTAGCACTTAAATTTGTTGTTCATACATTCGATTTTTATTAATAAATACATGGTTTCGTGTCAGCTTCACGTCAGATAGCACAAAATTATTGTATCGTGAATAACTTTTTTATTTGAAGAGTACCTAATTTATAACTTTGGCACCAAATTATCCCAAAAAGCCCCTAATTTTGGCATTTTCGAAATTCATTTTCGGGACTTTGTGGTGCCAGCTTCACAGGGCTGAAAATTTATATACACTATTCACAAATGATTGAACTTAATTTATGTGCTGCATACAACCGGTCTAATATGAATATTATTGCTTTTAATAAATGCTTCATATTTCTAATATTTGAAAATTTATTGAGGTTTATTATAAGGTCTCGTTTTAAAGAAATTTCCGGAAATTTGTCAGTAAGGTATTTTTTTATCGGGAGATTTTTGCCAGGGGCTTTTCTGGGAGTTTTTCCTGGGGATTTTTTTCCGTAAACCAAATAATAATAAATAAAATTTGAAAAAGGGAACAAATTAAAGAATAAACTNTGTATTTTAATTAAGTAAAAATATATTACTAAAAATTATCCGATAAATTTTAAAAATAAAAAGGAAAGGTGGAAAATGTTGACATTGGTAAAATTTTATTCTTATTTTGCTTGCTGTTGGTATTAAGATCCCTTCCTTCTATAAAAGTCTGAAAACATTTCCTTCACAAAAGAACATTTATTTAGTGAAATTTAAGCACAGATCCTTCACATTGACCAGACCTTCATCTGTTTATGGTAAGGGTCAGTTTTTAAGTATAAGATTTCAAAACGTCTATTTGTCAGCCACCTACTATTTGAAAATGACTTTAACAACATATTTAGCAAAAACAGAAGTTTTAGAGATGAACAAAGTTGATTAAGTAAGGTAAGGGTATGGTAGGTTAGGTTAGTAGTACATTTCCATTTTTTTTTTTTTTAATTACAACCTACATTACAAAATTTCTTAATTTTTTGTGTGCTAAAATGCACAAGCCTTTCACTATTTTCGTTGTAACTTATTCTTATAAAAAAAAGCGAAAATGTACATATTTGACCAACTGTATCTTAACTTAAACACTTTTAAACAAAAATACTATAATACAAAAGCTAATATTGGAAACGTGAGTTTTTAGATAATTAATCGTTTTATACAGACCTGCTAAACATATCAATTTACCAATACATACCATTCGCTATCATCCCCTTCAATAACTTCTTTCTTTATAACAACTTTATCAGGACTTCTTTAATAAAGTTGGAAAAAAATTATTCTTTGTCTAATAAAAATTAAATTTTATACTTACGCTTTTTGTTGATTTTTAGTGATTGATGATTTACTGGCACTCTAAAAATAGACAGAATCATTTACAAGTGCATTACATGAAATCGAAATAATAGTATATATACAGGGTGTCTTACGGTACCTTAGAATATTTCAGAAACTACTTCGAATGAAGGTTTAAAATTTTGGGGTTCAAAGTTTTCGAGGGTGCTCATTTTAAATAAAAGAGTAGCACTTCCGGTTACACCGGAAGTTGGCATTAACTTTCTTATTTTAAATGGAACACCCTGTGAATTTTTGAATTTTCAGAATCTACGTGTTATTTTAGAGGAACTTTTATAAAGCTTCCCCATGTCTAGGTCTACTAGACTTCGAGATATTTCAACTTTAACAAAATGATTTTTGATTGTCTAACTGAAAATTGCATTTTTCGTATATTATGCAAGCTGAAGTATTGATATTTGGAAGGAAGACAGAAGGATGCTCACCATTTACTACAGTTATGTTGAAAGTTACTTAGTATTATACAGGGTGATGAAAATTTAATACCGAATTTGCGTAACTTCGAACAATCAAAACTTTACTATTTCGATCACATTGTAACTGATTCCTTAAAATTCTTCTTAATTTCTTTCTAATAATTGGTGGCAAAGTGGGGTATCTCTCATTGAAATTTCTACATGTTCTGCTTATAACTCCATTGCTTTGTCCATGGATAAATAATAAATAAAAACATCAGCATTTGTATAAGTATTGTTTTTCATGATTTCAAAATTAATTGTTAACTACCACTAATAATAGCAAGTGGTGTCAAATCTGATGTTTTTGATTTATTATCAGGTTTAGCAACTCCATAGCTATCTTCACTGTAAATTCGATCATTTTAGTTACTTATAATAAAAAACGTAAATAACAGAAAAACTAAGAGATAGGTATGGGGAATACAAAGCATTTCATTAAAAAAAAGGTATTGATGGTTCGAAGTTACGCAAAATAGGTATTAAATTTTCATTACTCTGTAAAATACTAAATAACTTTTAACATTATGGTAGTGAATTATGGGCATTTCCATTTCTTCCTTTTAAATATCAATACTTCAACTTGAATAATAAAAGGTATATGCAATTTTGAGTTAGACAATAAAAAAACATTTTTTTGATAAGATTGAAATACCCGAAACAGTTTAAACATGGGGAAGCTTTATAAAAGTTTCTCTAAAATAACATACAGATTCGGAAAATTTAAAAATACACAGGGTGTTCCATTTAATATAAGAAAGTTGGTGTCAACTTCCGGTATACCCGGTATAAACGGAAGTGCTATAAGGATGGCATTATTTTATTAAAACTTAATTTGAAGTAGTTCACTTCACCTCACGCTGTAGCTGTACAAGAAAAACATGGAAACGAGTAATTTAGAATATAATATTTAATGTTAATGTTTATTCAAAATGTGGTTTTTATTCTTGGTATTTTTTAAGTTATCTAATAATCAATATTTTTAAACAAATCTATGTCAAGCAATGTATTATTAATAATGTAAAAATGGTATTGGATATTGATAAGTGTTTCTTTTTCTAGGCTGGCAGTCAAAAAACATATAACTAATGTTTTTTGTGTAACTTTTCGGTTTATTTATCCATAATCAAACTAAAATTAGCAACAACAAAATTAGAAAACAGTCCTACTTCAATTATTTATGTTATTTTGATTATTACAATAAATATTTACCTATTTTATTATTAGTCTATACCATATCGAGTCAAAAGACAAAGGTATTTCCCCGTGTGATCCTATATATTAGGACCAGACTGGGTCTTGCCAGTAGTTTCAAATGCGTTTTTCTCGAAAAGGTTGGACTTTCGGACCATCAAAGTGTGACTAAATTTTCTTGTTTTGTAGTGCCCTATCACTTCCTGCAAGCTTACTCCTTATTTCAGAAACAACCTGTATTTTGATAAGTTATAAGTTGGTACGCAATGTTGTTTAAGATCGAACAATGTGATATGTCTTGTTTGAGTAGCCTGAGAAAGTCATAAATGTAAGGTTATTACTATTGCTGTTTGCTGATGAAGTTATTTTTTACCCAATTGTTTATTAATTTGTTTATTTTATTTTTAATATTTACAGCAAGATCATTTTCTTCCCATTTATATGTGGATACGTCACGTCATTAAGTAGAGTTTAGCATTTTGATGCGATATTTTGATTTTTTGCTTCATTTAGTATAATTAAGTTGATTTTTTATTGTATTATTTGGGTATAGATATACTTTGTGCTTAAAGCTATTAAGAATGGTACAGATTTTGTTTCGGATTAAATTTATAATAGTTTCCCAACAAAATTCAATTCACAATAAAAAAAGCAAACAACAATTCTATAAACTTTTTAGATATAAAAATAAAACATAATGAGCAACAACCAAAATATTTTTAAATATTTTATATAATTCAAGTACAACTACATCTTAATTTATTTCTATTTAATTTACTATGTTAATCAAATAAACCACAACACAAAAACCATTGGTTATATATTTTTTTACCGTTACTTTGAAATAAAAAAAAACAATTACCTTAACCTTTTAACGACCAGGATATCAAAGATAAATTTGTAAATAAGTAAATAAAAAACAAGAAAACTAATAACTTAACCAAAATTAATGGATTAATTAATCAATAAATTCAACTTACATAACTCTCGTTCATTTCAACCGATTCGAATTGAACATAGTCAGCTGTATCAACTAAATCATCATCGTCCTCTAAGTAAGTATTTTCTTCTTTAATTGCACTTGTTGATTCAACAGAAGTATCAACAAAAAGGGACATATCGCCTAATTTTTCTTCCTGTAGATTTTGCAAAATAAATGGTTCCAGGATTTCATTCACTTCATCGATCACTTTCTTTTCATAAATTGTAAATTCTCCTTCTAACAAATGACCTCTCTAATAATAACAGAAAAAATGTAAAAATAGCAAAACTTAAAATTTAATGTAAACTAACCCCAACAACTTCTAAATTTTTACTAATGAACTGTGTACTCCGCAGACAGTTAAAAGGTAAAACTAGAACTAACAAGAGGAAATTAATACTAAAGTACAAAATGAGATTCGAAAAATGATTTATCTACATTTAAATAATAATTAAAAAAGGAACTGAAATCAACTAATTTTAAGTAAAATATTAGTCACGCAAAAAATGAGTAAGATATTTTACATCTATCAAATATGAAGAATAAGGAAATCATAACAAGACTTTGTCATAAAAAATATTTTCAGTCCGGTAGGGTGCTCCATTTCTTCTAGACGCTACCTAACTACCAATTCCCTGCACTTATCTCTACCAGTTTTTAAATTATTTAACTGTATTTGAAAAAAAAAAACACGATTTCAGCTGTTTAAATGAGACCAAGTATCTAAACCATAAAATCCAAAAACCTGCGGTTTGGAGAGTTTGTTTTAGCACGAAATACTGTATCTTTTTTGCCATGGGCAAAATGTGTACGTTATTTAGAGCCAGAAATATCGAAAGCGACTTTTGACAATCCTATAAGATAATTTTTTCAAATGGAATGACCCATATTAGATAATACCATTCGTTGCGAAATTAGAAGCACTTTCTACTAATATAAGGTTTTAGTTTATCTGTAAATGTTTTCCAGAAAAAAAATGATTATTTTATATTTAAAACCTTATATGAGTAAAAAGGGCTTTTAATTTCGCAACGAACGGTATCATTTTAATTTCGTACCATTAAAAAAAAGCTATTCGTCTTATAAGATAGTCAAAAGTAAGTTTCAAAATTTATGGCTCTAAATGTCTCAATAGTGTACTCATTTTGCCCATAGGTACAGGTACAGGTAAAACTAACGATCCAAAACGCAGGTTTTTAGCTTTTATGGTTTACAAAGGAACACCCTGTATACCTGAAAATATTTTCAGTATGTACATCAGATGATTCCAGATCACTTTTATAAAGACACTTTTTTCTATTGAAAGTTCAATAACAGAGTCATGGACGAAAACGACTTAGGTGGAAACATTGTATATGCAGATAAAATTATTTTAAATGCTCCATAAAAGAAATCCTGGCAAAAATCATAGAATTGAAATGCCACCCCACAATTGACATAATTTCTTACAATAAACGTTACCACAAAAATATATGACTTGTTTCTTTAAATAAGCATTACCACAAATATATATATGTAACTTATTTAAAATAAAAATTATGTAATGTGCTACTTACAAGTGCTTTCTGCAAAGAACGTTCTGATAAATAACAGTCGCCGAGAAGTTTAGAGGGCATTATAAAATATAACACCGACATAAGCTCTAAGGGGTTTCCCTGTAGAGAACCAGTGGTTATTAGCAGCCTTCTCAACGCCTAAAAAGCATGATAAATAGAAAAATAGAAAACGCCCTGCAAAGCTTTAGTTCATTCAAAAATATAAATATACTATATTAACAGTCGAAAAATAAATGCCCAGAACACAATATATTTAATTAAAGGCTATATATAACTACGTAACGCAAAATAAATCAATTTGTGATCTCCTTCCCCTACATAGCAGGCCCGAAACACTCTCCCCACACCATTCGGTTACCTCGAATTGATCGAATTTCGAAAACACGCCAAACTCATATGGGTTAGAAGATAATTAAATAAAACACCACCATCATAAGACCGTCATTCCTAAGACTGGTTGAACACACGCACATCCACTCCTTCCTACCCTCAGCCAATCTTCGCATTTCTCTAAAACTGGAACATCCCACATCCTTTACTATTTGTGAACAGTGATCTAATCTAAGTCTACCTCCACTCCTCTTAACTCCTGTTTCTGCCTCTAATATAACTTTGATTAGACCATCATACCTGAGAAGGTGTCCTACCAACCTATCTCGCCTATTTTTTATTGACTTCCATAGAGTCCTCTGTTCTTTTCTTTCTAGTACCTCTTCATTTCTAACCTCCTCTATCCACGGTATCCAAACATACACGTTTAATAATTTTTTTAAAATTTCTAAATTAACCGTTCGCGAGCATAGAAGTGGCTTTTTTTTATTGAAAGCGATTAGACCTTGCACTATCCTCTGCTTTATATCCCTACCTACTCCTTCCGTCTTGACTTATCTTCCTAGATACCTATAATCAACCACTTCTTCTAATTTTTCGTCTCCTATCTTTATATTCGTTCTTTCCCTACTTTTTTCCCTTGCATAACAGTATTTTAAATAAAACACTCACGTATGTAAACTTCTTCTCACACTACTATTACTTTCATTTAATTACTGTCTAAATAACACTTCTATTATCAATTAATTAACAATTCACCACTATATAAACATTTTATAACTTCTTCGCTCTTTCTTCTGTTTCTATCGCCCCGAACTCGCACTAGTGCTACTAATAATCCCACGATCTCTTGACAATTATTTATAGAAATTTCACGTTTAAGTACTTTCCAGTATATACCGTCTAGAAACCTGGTCTTATTTGTCACTATGTAAGTTGAGTTGCCTACATACATGTAACAATATACACACCCCAAAAATTGATATTTCAAAGTATTTTCTGAGTTAACGAAATGTGGCTAAAAACAGCACATATATACAACTGTTTATTCGATTATTTCGTACAGTCTATTCAAATTCTAATGTAGTTAATTCTATCGACATCTTACTATTTGTAATTTCCTGTAGTCCCTATTAATATTTTACTTCGTTTACTAACCGCATGTATACTTTCCCTTCTCTCCTAACTACAATTTTACGATGAGGTTCTTCGGTGATTTGGGACTAAATTCTATTTCTTGATATTTCTTATCTTCGGAACTTTCCAATCTTATTATTGGTGTCCTATTTTAATCTACCAACTACTGGCCCCTCCTTCATAGGTTTTCTAAACCATTATTTTTCATAACTTAAAAAGTTTGATCTGAATCTCTCTACCTTCAAATTAGATCTTTATTTCTCAAGTTTGTTTAAATATATCGTTGCTGTTGTAACCGTTATTTCTTCATCTTGCTTTATTTTCTTCATCCTCCGAATATGGAACACAAGAGTCTAAACTGGTGACCCCGACATCCCACTGCTGACGAAGTCAGCATCTTAAGAGTCAGTAATTGGTCCAGAGAAGTTTAAAAGTAGCCTTGCCACCGTTTAATTACGCCGATTCGGGACTGTGGTTTTCACAAGTTTAGCTGGGTTTCAACAAATCATCAGTAGTAAGTACATCATCGATAGCCGATATACTCGCGAAGCATATACGTCAGATGAAGAGGGAAGCTAACATTCGCGGCCGATAGCGTTCTCGCGCACAGTATGCTGGTGACGGTATTTGTTGCTACCACAAACAATTTGGCCAAGTGTACGCACTTCGTCTGAAGGTTCTGACAGGTACGACTGAAGACCGTCACAACGTGCAACCGATCTATCAAATACACAGAAACTCTTCCAACGGTGATGTAAGGACGGTTTGCAGTCCTCAGTTGCAGAAATACCACTTTGGCCTTCGTGCAAAAAATTAAGACAACAGTGCCGTTCTTCTTTAACGACCTCGTAAATTTAAACCAGGTATTCGTACGTCATGACAGGTTTAGTCAGTCTTGTGCTGATTATTCGAAGCAACGCTACTGTCTGTTATTTAACAACGACATCAAGATATAAAAGCCTCCTAATCGTACAATGACTATGGAAAGTAAGTCTGTTAGACTGCTTCCATCTGATGCAACGATATCTCTCGCTTACATTTATAATAGCTGGTGGGAAGCAGCGGCTCTCTGATCTCTTCTGCCGCGTATTTCAAAACAGTACAAACAGTGTCGTACTCTGTTGGTGGGTTATTTACGAAAGGTAAAACGAGGGGAACTTTCAAAGGACTAAGATTTGGAGTGATAGAAAGAGATAGCTTATGAGACACAAAAAGTAATTGCTGGTGATAAAGCTAGATATCTCGCTAATATTGTTTGGCATAAAATGTGTTATATTACATGTTCACATTTCCTTTATCACTGCATTACAATGTACTTGTCATTTGACATTTTTAACTTATACGCATTTTTATCTATTAATAATTCCAGTATGTTACGTACAGCAAAAAAAAACATTCAAATTTCATTTCTATTTCCGCATTATTGTTGCGCAAGAATGGAATTTTATTACATTAATTGTCTGTTCAATAAACCTCTATGTTCAGATTTTCCCAGGGTTGGTTATGAACCTGTTATTGGTCTGTCGAATAGATAGGACTTAGTTTTAAAAATTTTAATAGATAGGTACAGAGAACAATTTAAACCATCGTCTCGCCGACACAGTTAGCAAAATTTCCAGCTTCATCATCAACAATCACTTTTTGTTTGTTAACATCTATCTGTCTCCTTATTATATCATTCCAAATCTTAGTGGAATTCATAAAAGTAAAGAAAGTTTTATCATTTTTAAAGTTTCTGCGTTTTGAGTTTTACAAGTGAACCGATGTCGTTATCAGAACTAGTGCTATCAGTTGTAGAACTTTCCATTTCGTGCAATGCTGACTTTTAATAAAATCACCAAGAATTCTATACATAATTCAACTTATAACCCGTTATAAATTAAAAAACTGTACTAACAGTAGACAAGCGCGTGGCCATGCGTACCGACATATACTCATTCCTTCAAGCCGTTCTTGTACGAGGGTGTTCGTTTCAGGGATAAATAAATAGAACATTTTCTGCTACTAATTTAATGGCAAACATTTTATTTCATTTTTTTTTCCGAAAATTGATCGCTCCAGTAAATAAAAGGATCCTGCCACGATATGTAAGAGTGTTTTGTACTTTAATAATTCTGACGTCGTCAAAAATATTCCTGACAAATTTCAAAACATTACATTTTTTCTTCGTTATTATCGTAATTTTCTCTAATTTCTACGAACTATAGTGGATCAAGTAATAAAACAGTATAAAATCTAAACAGACAAACGATCGAAAAAAGCATTTAAAAAAATGCGTCAAATAATTCAATTTTTATGAATAATTAAAAAAGTAAAAGATTTAAAAAAACTTTTAGTGTGTTAGTACAATACGTCCTGATGTATGAAATATGAATAGGCAGAATAAGGTATTAAAATGACCACTGAACCTACATTTCTAAATTATATGTTAAATAAAAAAGTTCTAAAGAACAACTTTAGCAATAGATATATATATATATAGGGGCAAAGGATCAGTATGCTTAAATTTGCAAATGATATAGCAATATTACATTAAGCAAGGAGTTGCAGATACCTCTAAATAAAATGGAACCGATATTGACAAACCAGTATATTATGAAGATAAATAAAAGTAAAACAAAAACTTGGTATGCAGAGATGAAAAAGTAGAAAGACTGAATATAAATATAAAAGTCGAAAAATTAGAAGAATTATTTTCCGTACCTATGAAGTCAAATAATTTAGAGTCATCGTCATCTAAAAGAAGTCACAGTTATGCTCGCGGACGGTTAATTTAGAAATTCGAAATAGATTGTTAGAGGTGTGTGTTTGGAGCACGGATCCATATGGGTACGAAAAGTGGACAGTGAACGCAGCGGAAAAGAAAAGGTATGAAGCGGCCGAAATGTGGTGTTACTGGCGAATGATAATACCGTGGATAGAGAAGGTTAGAAATAAAAAAGTATTAGAACAGTAGGCGCTATAGAAATCAATAAGACATAGGCTAGATAAGTTGACAAGGCACTTTATCAGGCACAAAGGGCGACTTAGAAACATATTAGAAACAGAAAACAGAGTAAAGAGCAGTAGAGGTAGACCTAGATTAGATTACTGTTGCCAAGAATATGGGATGTTTATATTTTAGGAAAATGAGAACAATAGCTCAGGATATAAAATAATGGGGGTGCGTATCCAACCAGTCTTAGTACTGACGACCTTATGAAGATGATAATGATGATGATGGAAAAAGTTACATACCCTGGTTTTAATTAAATTATCGTACAACTGTATATTGATATTTTTTGCTGTATCTGTCTCATCAAAGACGACGTAGTCAGTTGTCATTGATCTAAATACTTCCCTCTCGTCTGCTATATGAACCACCACTGTGTATCTAAAACAAAGAAGAAATATATTTCGGAGCTAAAAGTAAGTGTCGTAAGCAAATCATTAATGCAACTTTTAGTATAGGAAAATCAGCGGACGCATAATCCGTATGCTGCGCCTGTGTGTAATTTTGTAATATAATGTACTACGGCCGCCATACTTTCATGATAAACATCGTGTCCAAAACAGTTTTGTGAAAAATGTTATAATTTTTTTAAGGATACGGGACTGTTTCTTGTTCTTACGGCAGTAAAAGTCACAGTGAAAGAAAACAAGCTACTATCAATTTATAAGTATGTACATATTTATTTAAAAAAGTAAAAACTGGAAATACTTTTTTATCAAGCAGTGTAAATTCCAGGAAATCCTGACACCAAGGGTGGTCTTACGGAAGTTTACGACAATTAACCCCTATCCTCCTCACGTAACGCTGAAACTAGAACATTTGTAGCCCCATATATGCCCCAGAGACTATTTAAAATAGACAACAAATTAAAAAATAATCTCGTGGTTCATACCATTTTTGTGCGTTCTATCACCTGACATGAATAATATTAAGAACTCACGCAAACGGAAATAAAAAATTACAAAAACGAAAAGCTTACAGTTGCCCGTTTAACATAATTGCAGCTTTTCTCGCTTTAATTGTTGCAAATTCTCACACCAGCCCTTTGCATTTAACGTTTGGGTCGAGTCGATATTCCACTGAAATTCAAATCTTCTAATTTTGTTTCACTAATGTTAATTTGAGAAGCGTTTTTATTAATTTAAGTTTGGAGAACCTCCTTTTTCCATAAAAAATTCTTACCGATAGTGTTAACAAAATACACAGCGCAACAGAGGTATTGGAAAAGAAGTGATTCTCAATTTAAATGCAAACAGGGTGGAGCAGAGAATTATCCTTAACTTTGAAAGTAAATAAAATAAAAATTAAGAAAGGTAAGTTACCTTTGTTTATTGTCTTTAAAATACACAATTTGGATTTTTTTATAGTGTAAAACAGGATATCATTTCGAATGATGACCTTCGTTGTTAATACACTATTATAAGCGGTTTGCAAATTGTTACTTCGACGTCTCTAAATTTCTGATTTGAAGTATTCCCATAAAAAAAGTCGCACGGAGTCAAATCTGGCAAACGCGTGGGTCGAGGAATACCACCAAACCCGAAAATTAAATGTCTGGGGAACATTACTGTCATAACAGCTGTTGAATTATAGGTCGTGTGAGCCGTAGCCTTATTTTGTTGTAGACAAGCCCAACCCCATATTCAATTGTGCAAAAATTCATTGATCAAACTGTTCAGAGGTTATAGTAATCGTACGACCATTCCCCTCGAAAAGGTAGGGTAACTTTTTCAATATTTTAAGGTCTCTCATAAACTTCCCTAAGATTGGCACCACTCCAATAGCAGATGTTTTGATTATTTACATCATCATATAGATGGAAATGCGCTTCGTTACTTAAATAAACCGTTGCGTTATCAGACACACTTCGAATTTTAGCCTCCTCGGATTTCCCTTAAGAAAATGGACCTTAAACAATAAAGATATTCTCAGGAACATATCAGAAGAAACACAATTTATCTCATTTTATTTGCAATGACAGTGTCACAAAAACCATAGGACTGCTATGGTGCTTAGCAAATGATACATTCCATTATTATTATTCTCCTGGTCTTCTCAGTTTTCACTGTATAACGCCTATTGATGATATTATTATTGGAATAATTCGAACTGTGTTCTGATTCCACATGTCGTTTATTTTATCTGCTGAAGGAATATATTTTTGAATTTTCTCAATATGTTTCTGTTTAAGATTTTCAGTGTTTGGTACAGCAACATCTATTAGGTAGGTCGTTTTAGTTTCTTTGATGGCCAGTGTGATATCAGGTCTGTTATGATTAACTGTTTTATCTGTAATTACGTCTCTATCCCAATAAAGCTTGGCTAAGTGGTTTTTCAATACATTTTGTGGTTTGTATTTGTAGTAGGGCTCTATCTGATCTATTATTATTATTATTATCCTGGTCATCTCAGTTTGCACTGGTAACATTGAGCAAGTGAAGACGGGCTAATGCCAAAGAACCTCACTCACATCTTTTGGGATATACAAACCAATCTTCTGTTCTTAAAATTTAGGGAGCTAATGGAAGTTGCTACAACGTAACGGCGCATCAGTGGGCGCCATGGTAATATTAAAAGATGAGAATACCCGACCTTTACATTGGAGGCATGAACTAATCCATGAGGTCTTCCCAAGGGATGATGGTAACGTCCATGTGGTTAATATAAAAACTAACGGCGGTATTGTAATTCTTTATTTTATTTTGTTTTGTTGCATTTTGAGTTTTAAACTAATGTATGATGTATAGCATATGTTATCGGTTTTATTTTATTTTATAAACTGAGACTGTGATTTTGTTTTTATTGAAGAAATTAACAAATGTTACATTCTCGGGTGATTGTACAAGGCATTTCCAATACCTCCATCTGATGTAATTATTGTAAATAACTTAATAATCTACCTTGATAAAGCGTTAGACCAAAAAGGCGGAATGTGGGTTGAGGATAACATAACAAATAATTAACAATTCACCCCTTCTGGTTGCTTTCTATTGAATAAATATTAATGTCATTGGGGAAGATAGTCTTTTTTATATATGCTTGGCAATGCTACTATGGCAATCACGTCCTGTAACACAGTTAATGCCATTGTACGCAGTCATCAGAAGAGTTAATTTATAATAACTATGCAACAAACAAATTAAAAAAAGAACAACAATAAGGAACAATAATACTTTTGGATTGATTTCCTTAATTTGCTTTTGCACTCTGGAATTTTTTACTTTCATGTTCGATCCGTTGGCATAACCCTATCCTAAAATTTCAGCTAATAGGCTATTCTTTTAATATAGCTTCTGTCAGTGCCCAAGAGAGGCACAAAGCCAAGGAAGTGTTTACGTTTTTCTACCTTGATCATTTATTTAGTCAGGCATAAATGGGTTTATTAAAACTCGTCCCACCGAATTCCGCAGCACCACCTTCCATGATTACATCGCTCAGGCAAAAACACATCTCAAAAGCACTTGAAAAGTGATCCGCTCTCTCCGAAACAGAAGTCGACATAACCCGCCGCTACAAGAAAACGGCTCTGTATACACTTCAGATGAGGAAAAAGCTGCAATTTTCGTAGACTCCTTCTGTCTTCACTACCCAGCCCTGTGGATCTTGCCGACATTCACGAGCAAACTAATGCTGCTTCCCAAAACTTCGTCCCCTCTGTCTTCGACTATAAGCACACGTCCTCCAGCGAAATCATCCTTGCATTCTGTCACCAAACCACATAACCACACTCTGCAACGTGACAAACGCTATCATGCGGCTCCACACTTCCCTCTGGTTTGGAAAGAAGCCACCTGTCATTTGTTTCCCTAAAAAAGGGAAACCCTTCAGCTAACCCTCAAGCTACAGGCCCATCAGCCTGCTCAATTCGCTGAGTGAAGTAGTTGAATCCGTCCTTCTGGACCGGCTTCTTGACCACGTGGAGCGAAGCAACCTCCTCCGCGACTTTCAATACGATTTCCGCAGTCACCACGACACCGGCCATCAACTTATTCGTGTTCCAGAACACATTATCGACAAACTAAAGAAGCGCCATCACACTTCCATCCTTCTGCTTGACATCCAGCAAGCTTTCGATCGAGTTTGGTACACAGATCTCATCTCCAAACTTATCGGCATAAACACCCCACATTTCCTAATCCGATCTTTCTTCTCTAACAGAACCCGTCGTGTTCGCGTTGCTTTATCTTCATACAAATACGTCACGCCCGGTATGCCCCAAGACTCCAAGCTGTTATGTTTCCGTTCAACCTTTCCTGTGCAGACATGTCGTCCCGTCCCTCGATCCTCACAACTCTTTACGCCGATGACATCGCCCTCATAAACTCCACCCAAACCATTCTACAGTGTTCCGAAAAAATTAACAAGTTTTTGCCCCTGCTCATAAATTAGTACTTAAGATGGAAACTCTCCATTAACGAGGCCAATTCGGAAGCAATTTTCTTCTCCCATAGGACCCAGAAACATCCCCCATCAAATGGAGCCATTTCATCACATACCTCGGCGTCACCTTCGACTGAATACTCACTTGGCAAACACATCCTAACCTCACGTTCCAAGGTTTTACGCGCTTTCGTCTCCCTCAAGCCCCCTTTTCAAAACAACTATATCTCCCACTAAATCAAAATCTGTGCGCTCAACGCAATCACCAAGAGAATCTGCTCCCACGCCACTTTCACCTGGGACTGCGTCCACCCCCGCCGCCCAAACTCGTCCATCTCGACACTTCCCGACTTTGTCTCTAAACCAAACGACTCTGTCACCTTCTACTCTGAACTGCTTCCTTTCCGCTCCTTCCTAGTTTTACTTTTTTAGAGCGAGTTCCCACCCAACTCATCCGAGGTGGGCCGCCAATTTCCCCCTCCTCCCCAATTATTTCCTTTCCTACATTCAATCCCCTTCCCGCTCCCAACCTCTTCCCACCGAACCTTCCCTGGGATGTATAACCTCCGGGTCGATCTCCCTACTCGAGGGGGGTTTTAGTCGGTAGATGCTTCGATGAATCCAACACTACCCCTCTTCAGATGACATCTTTTGACGACTTCCCTCCTCGAGGAAAAATTAAATAAAAAACATAAAAGAGAATATTCGACACTGAGAACTAGTGCGTACTGGTAAAATAACCATGTCACACGTAACGAAACGTTACCTACTACCGTCGTGTGCATATAAACAGATTGCACCAAGGGGGGGCACTTCCATAATACCTGTACCTTTATTTGCGAACATACAATTTTTAACTCAATAACCCCGGTAATATATAACATGGGAGAATAAAAACAGTGACGTTTTGTGCATTTGACGCATCCCTAAGAAGTAAATTAGAGTCACTGTAGCATTGCGTTCAGTTTCTGTGCTTACGTTAAATATATTTGTAAAAATTAGCTGTAGATAAAAAATTTAGAAAATACTAAAAATAACATGGATACATTTACGTGCTATACTTACGTTGTCAGTATCACATCATACATATACAGTTCGCCTTTATAAAATTTCAGCCTATGACCAGTTCTTTCTTCTTTTGAACCATGATAAACGAACACCTTCATTGACGGACAATACCGTTTGAATGCTTCGACCCAATTATCTATAGATTAAAAACGATCTTTTTACAATGTATTTTAGTTTTTTAATATACATGCAGGAATGAGACAGAGATATAGGAGTAATATACAGTTTGTAAAGAGCGACAGGTAATTGTGGAACTTAAGCAGTAACGTAGAGACGTAAATACAGTCGAACCTGGGCAAAAGAGAATTCAAGGGACTCAAATGTTATTCTCACTCACAGTTTTCTCATTTATAGAGGTTAATAAAAATAGAATATAAACATGGTGCTAGAGCGTTAAGAAATAGGTAATGCATAAGTATATACACATTTGGCTATAAATAGGTACATATTTTATTTATTTAAAAAAATTAGATAATTTTTTATGAGTATCCTTTTTACAATTTTGAATGTTTTTCATAAACTTTATCAAAAATTGAGGGATCAACATCAATCAATCACAATACAAAAAAAAAATAATTTTAATTTTTTGTGTGAACAACGTCAAACGTACTTTCTTCGATGATTGTTATCAACTGAAACCAAATGTTGAGGATGAGTACCATAACCAGGTAGGAACAAGCGCACAAGTGTGCTGCAGATGTCTAGTAATTGTAAATAGTTTCTCTTACAGAGGTCTAGAGTAAGAAACTTTCACTTACAGTGTTCTAAAAGTGAAAAATTACTCTCCCTAAAAGAGGTATTAACACTGTCACTCATTGAGGTTTTCGGGGATAAAACTGACGGGACGGGAATATTTTTGTGAGTTTTCTCACTTATCCAGTTTTCGCTTATCCAGTTTCGACTGTATTAAGAAAGGAGTCAGACAAAGATGCACACTGTCATCGTTACTTTTTAATCTATATACCGAAGACGAAAAAAAAATATTGCAAGTGAGTATGCAAGGGAAGACTAAATAGGGAAAGAGTGAATATAAAGGTGGCAATCGAAAAATTAGAAAAGAAAATCGATGTCTAGGAAGTCAGATAGCTCAGGATGGATGAAACAGTACAGATATATTAAAACAGAGAATAGCGGAGAGTAGAGTCGCCTTTAACAAAAAAAAAGTTACTTCTACGCTCGCGAACGGTTAATTCGAAAAAGATTACTTATTATTTTAAAGATGTTAATATAAGCTCAGGACAAGAAAGAGGTGGAGAGTCTCAGGACCTTACGATGATGATAATTTTTGAAGTGCTTATAGTAACTTTTACTTCAATTAATTTTTATACTTCAAATGAAATAAAAACCAAATAAATAGTTCAAATAAACGCAAACGTATTGTAAACATACGGCTTCCATTTTAATGGACGTAGACATTCCAACTAAAATTTAGAGAAAATAAATATAATCATTTGGGGCTACGATTTATAAGTTGTCACAGTAAAAGAAGTTTTTCTGAGGTAATTAAAAAAAAAATCTTTTTTATTGTTTTTCTTGCAAAAATAAACTTTGTTGTGTGTACACGCTTGCCCCAAAATCGTGGGACACAAAAATGATCTTTTTCTGTAACCCCGGAGAACGCTACTGTCGTTCGTCTGCAGATAATATTGTAGCAAGTACGAGCGTGTTTGTGTGCGATCGGGCACACGTGTGCGCGCACGGCATATCGATTCGCCGACTAGCCTCGGACGCCTTTCTTCATGTGTGCCGTACTTGTAAATGTGTATGTCGTACCTGTGTTCTGGGAAAGCAGTTAAATAGTTCAATGAAAAACACGATCCGGATGTTTCTAGAGGGTTCCAGAAAGGAAACAAAAGAGTATTTAAAGGAAGAGACGATCGCCTAGAGACAGTACAAATAAATTGACCGTTGCAGAAGTGAATCCAGAAATAAATTGATAGTGATAGCAGTAAAATAAATAGCGCAGTGAATAATGATATATCAACAGTAGTGTAAATAAATAATTTTTGTCGTTATCAGTATTAGAAATTAATTTTGTTAAACCCAGGAGCATTACAACTGGTGTCAAGTGTGGGGTCGAGTAAAAGACATTACAATGGCAAAGAAGTTGTACGAATTAAAAGTAGCCGAGTTAAGAAGAGAATTGGAAGAACGGGATGAAGCGACAAGCGGTAACAAAGCGGAACTTAAGTGGCGGCTCGCGGAGATGTTGAAAAAGCATGGTCCTGATCCTGAAACGTTGCTTTTCGAAGACGAATTGTCGCAAATGATGAAAAGTTTGAAATGTGAATTGGAAGAAAATAGTAAAAGTTTGAAACGTGAATTGGAAGAAAACAGTAAAAGTTTGAAAAATAAATTGGAAGAAAACAGTAGAAGTTTGGAAAAACGAACGGAATCCCTGCAAGAATTCGAGGCCGATATTGCGAGACTGTCCCTACTGGCCTATCCTAATACTCCAGAAGAATTGATGTAAAGGTTGGCAGTAGAGGCATTTACTGATGGACTTCGGGACAGTGACACTTAACAACGAATACGCCTCGACCGACCTAAGACGCTAGCTGATGCATTGGTTCGTGCATTGGAGTACGAAACTGTTAAACGGGCCTATAGCAAACAGGGAAGTGTTCGAAAGTTAGATAAAGAAACTCGAAAGCTACGATATGATATTGGAATTCCAGCGAACTAGGTCATTCGAGGAGGCAGTGTAGGAAAAGTACTCCTTCCCCAAGTACTCGACGTCAAACAAACTGCAAGCAGTGTAATCAAATGGAAAAGAATGAAGAGACAATTCGACGCATCACGGTAATTGATGACGAGTGGTTACCTGAAAATATAAAACACGACCAAGAATACGACCCGGACTTAAAGAAGGTGATGGAATAGAAAAGAGACGGAAAACGACCAACGTGGCAGCAAATTTCTTCTTATAACGAAGTACGAAAATCGTTATCGGCTCAGTGGGACACAATCATTTTGGAGGATGGCATCCTGAAGCGTGTTGTTGAAAGTCCGGATGGAAAGAAAGATAGGAAGCAACTGGTTACTCCGCGAAACAAGATTACAGAGGTGTTGCAGTATCTTCATGATGGATCATCTGGTGGCCATTTTGGAGTGAATAAGACACTTGGGAAAGTGCGAGAGCGATTTTATTGGGTGAACTGTAAGGATGATGTCAAGAATTGGTGTAAGAAGTGTACCACCTGTGCAGCGAGTAATGGACCACAGAAAAGGCCAAGGGCGCCAATGCGTAAATACAATGTCGGTGGCCCCTTCGAACGAATCGCAATCGACGTGACGGGTCCATTCCCAGAGTCCGAGAAAAGTAACAAGTACATCGTGGTCGTTATGGACTATTTTACCAAGTGGGTTGAAGCCTAAGCCCTTCCGAACCAGGAGTCGAAAACTATAGTTGAGGAGCTGGTGAATGAGTTGATCAGTCGTTTTGGGGTTCCACTGGAGTTGCACTCAGACCAAGGGAGGAATTTCGAATCGGCTATATTCCGCGGAATATGCGCGCTCCTAGGAATAAAGAAAACTCGAACTACTCCACTCCATCCACAATCGGACGGCATGGTTTTGCCTTTATTTTTAATGGCATACCGTTCATCTGTCCACGAAACGACTGGCTAAACACCTGCCAGTGTCCTTTTTGAAAGGGAGTTGACTACCTTGTGACCTCAAATTAGGCTGTAAACCAGGAGATGACTTGACAGGAGAAGAATATGTTACCAACCTCCGAAGAAAGCTTAACGATATCCACGAGTCGGTTAGTCTGCATACGCAGATTGCTAGTGACATGATTAAAGAAAACTACGATATCAAGGCTACAGCAGGTGGTTACCAAAGTGGAGATCTTGTTTGGTTGCATAATCCTCGTCGTCGCCGTGGACTATCACCTAAGTTCCAACAGAATTGGGAAGGACCCTATGAGATAGTGCAGAGGATTAATGACGTGATTTACCGAATTAGGTAAACTCCAAATGGGAAGCCGAAGGTAGTCCATTTTAATCGCTTGGCTCCATTCACCGATGCAAATGAAGAGGAGGCGCGGGCCAAATTATTAGGAACTATTCCTTCCGAGCCTACATTCGAAGAGTTCATGAAGGAAGGCCCCCATGTTAACAGGAGATTTGAAGTGACGCAAGAAATCCGAAGAGACCTTTTTGCTATATCTAAGGAATATTCTCTGGCCCATTACGTTTCAAAGGATCTCAGAATGAGCCGTGGTATCGCGTCCGTGTTCAAACGCAGATTTGGCGGTTTGGAAGGGAAGAAGACTGTTGTGCCTGCCTGACGTACGACGCAATACCTATTACCTAGTAACTAAGGAAAGATGCTCTGATAACCCAACTTATAGAGACCTTTGGGACTCAGTAATGGAGGATCGTACAGAACACGATCGAAATCCTGTTCCGCCATACTGGAATAGACATTTTGGTTTGCAATAATAACCCGAATCGGACCAATTATGGGAAGACCGTGGACTGTTACTTCTATTCCCGGAGCGGATTTCCTGAAGGCGAGAACTGCAGATTCCGGCATTATCCTACGGAACGGAAAGTGAAAATGTTTCAGGACGAAACATCCTTAAGGAGGGGGCAGTGTAGCAAGCACGAACGTATTTGTGTGCGATCAGGCACACGTGTGCGTGGACGGCTTATCGATTCGCCGACTAGCCGCGGGCGCCTTTCTTCATGTGCACCGTATCTGTAAATGTGTATGTCGTACCTACGTTCTGGGAAAACAGTTAAATAGTTCAAAGGAAAACTAAACGATCCGTAGTTTCTAAAGGATTCCAGAAACGAACATTACAATATAGATAATTATAAGTACACACAAGCATAAAAGGACACGAATGTTTCAATTTACTCACCTACAATATTGGAAGGTACAATAACCAAATGTGGCAAGCCATTTATGTTTCTTTTTCTTTCCTTCAATAATGAAAAAAAGGCAATTAGTTGAAGCATTCGACCTGATCCTAATGGGTAATTTAAAATTCCATTAACATTTTCTTTATGAATCACCATCATCCAATTTAGAACATCCACTTGACATTTTTTTAATCTACAACAAAAATACCCTGTTTATATCATATACATTAATTAGATTTTCATATTGTTATAGGAATCAAACCAAAATAGTAGCTCAACAGCGTTAAATATGCTTAAAAACCATTTATAAAAGTTACGTGCGTAAATGCCTACTAGTTCAGTACTACACATCAATACTGCTTATAACTCAGGTTAAACATAAATTTTCAGTTTAAAAGAAACTTCAATACATGCTAGTTGGTATCCATTGTTAACAAATATAATCTAAATGAGAAAATCAGTGAATTATAGGGAATTCAACTTTTCAATTATTAGTGCTTTTATTAAAAATGGAACGAAATAGAAAGTTTTACACTACTTCTGAAAGCGAAATTGTTTTACTTGTGAAATTCAAAACGCAAAAGCACTAAAAATATATATTATGTACAAAAGTTGACGATATAATAATCGAATCAACGGATAAAACTTTACTTTTATGAATTTTAAAGTTTTGATATGTACCAATGGTGTGGGGCACAACATGTATTACATTACCTATACGAGCAAACAAAATATTGAAAGTCTAAGGAAAAAGTGGAAAGGTTACAAGAGTATAGATAGATAGATATATAAATAAATGTGAATTTTGTCAGAAGCGGTCTGCTGAGAAGAGATTATCCCGAGTTTGCCTAAAAATATCGAAACTAACATGAAAAGCATTGCTACGAATTTTTTCAGAGGTAAACCACAGTCTATGAAGCAGGGAGTGTGACCTAGGTAATATTTTACCTCCACTGCTGTTAATTCATTGAAACCTATTCTTTTTCAATCTCCGAAAAGATCAAAGCAATGTTTTACAATTGAGAAGATTTCCAACTTTATCATCAGCAATCACTTTTTGTATATCATCACCTCTCTCTTTGTTTATACATTCTGAATCTTATTGTTAGTGGGATTCATAAAAATAAAGAAAGTTTTAATAAGTAAAATAAACAAACACTTAACGAGTCACATAAAATAAACTTATGTTCTTCACTCCTACAAACATAAACTATTTAAATTACCTTTATCTAAACAAAACTTCGAAAAATAAGTAATAACGATTAAACTCTTGACTAAAAATAACAGCTGTCATTTCTTTAATATACGACTTCATATACAAAAAACAGAAAAAACTTATCCATACATCCTTCTACTCCAACGCCATCGCTAAGAAAAGACCTACTTAATCTAATCTAACAAATAACAAACAATATGTGAGTACAAAAATACAAAAGAAATACAGCAAAGATTGTCATATTTCCCAGTGTGATCGTACCAGAGCCGGACTAACCTTTGCCTGTACTTTCTAACATTTTTCAAGAAAACGGTGGACTCTCGACCCACAAAACATTTACTTAATTTTCTTGTTTTATAGTACCCTCCTGCAAGCTTGTTACCTATTTCAAAAACATCTATATAGTGTTTATGATATAAATAAAAAAAATACACTAATTGCACCTATTGGAGATCACGTGGTTCGCCGGTTACGCCCACCATCCTATCCACAGGCGCATCAGCGCTCTCGTTTACTCTCGTTCCCGTTTACAGTTCAGTTATGATTCAACCATTGTACACGATTACTTTTTATTTTTTTCATTCCAATTATTTTGTATTCTTGAGTTTAATAAATCGGTTGTTTAAAATTTAGACGAGTGTTTCGTTTCCATTTGTCACCAAACCTCCAACAGGTTATGGGCCCAGGCAAATAAACACGCGGGTCTGAATAAACCGAAGAGAATAACCTCAACATGACCAGTCAACATTCAAGAGAACGGCGTGTCGGCGCGGCAGTCATCTTGTTTTTTCGAGAAGCTTCGAGGTGAAGCATGAAAGAACAAAAGACGCGTTCTTGGACATTGTGTACCCGATCGATTGTGAACAAAAAGTATATCGCGAGTGTTTCGGACAATAACACGCGACGCGGTTAAACTTGTTTGTTGTGTGTAACAAAGCGATCGTGAGTGTTTCGGATAATAACACGCGGCAAGATTGTAATCACCGGTGTTTCGGACAATAATATACATCGTGATAAATAAAAGTAAGGACATGAGTGCGAACGGTTCAGTGCATATTGAGGCTCTAGGCCGAGATAATTATGATATGTGGAAACTGAGGATCCGCGCCGTTTTAGTCAAGAATGGTATGTGGGTTTATGTCAACGGAACTTTGACCAAACCAGATCCGACGAAAAATAAAAATGTCAACGACGTAGACGTACAAGACTGGTTGACGAACAACAAGAAAGCTCTCTCCGACATCACTCTATCGCTCAGTGACAACCAGTTGATGACAGTAAACACTGTAAAAGGTCTCGCGAGGTGTGACTCAACCTGGGAAGCACAAATCAGTAAAAGGAGCCGGCTCGCAAGGCCGAGTTGCTCAAAAGTCTGATGATTCAGAAGATGACAGAAGGTAGTGATGTACGCGATCATCTTAGCAACTTCTTCGGAAACGTCGACAAGCTATCCAGAATGGACGTCACACTGGACCCGGATCAATTCACCATCCAACTGCTGTACAGTTTGCCTCCAAATTTCGAAAGTTTTCGAATCGCAATCGAGAGTCGAGACGAATTGCCAACCATTGAGAGCCTGTGCACCAAAATAATCGAGTAAAGCCACGCGAGAAACAACGCTTCATCGGTTGTTGATCAAGGTGCCATGTTCGCAAATAGGAAGGATCCCGGTAAAAAAAAAGCATCGACCGAAGCAAGCTCGGAACTCGAACGGGAAGAGCGACAAGGACACCTTTTTTTCCTACAAGTGCTCAAAGTGTGGAATTAAGGGAGACAAGGCAGCTAACTGCAAGGCCAAGGCGATACGTGCCAGATCGCAACGAGCGGTGTCGAGGACGTCTGGTGCCTCGACAGCGGATGCACTTCTCACCTGTGTGGCGACGCGACGAGATTTACCGAGCTGGACGAAAGCGAGACGGGACGGCTAAAATTGGTGAGCAGTGCAACGGCTGAGATAAGAGCGAAAGAAACGGCGATAATTGCGGTTAGCGTGGATGGCCATTGAAAAGTGAGAGACTTCCTGAAGACCAAGTTCGAGATCAAGGACTTAGGCGACGTGCGGTATTGCTTGGGCTGGATTTCGAGAGAGGCGCCAACGAGATGAGGATTTTCCAGAAAGGATACATCGACGAGATCTTGGAGATTGGGCATGTCAGAATGCAGGCCTGTCAGTACGCTCATGGAACCGAGAACGAAGCTGCGGAAGGAGGACGAGAAGTCTGACGAACAAGCTGAGAGCTTCTCCTACCGCCAACTGATAGGAGCTCTAATGTATCTGTCAGTGGGCACATATCACGCGGTGAGTGCTTTATCGCAGTTCAATGACTGCCACGAGGAACAGCACTGGAATGCTGCAAAGCGTGTTTTGCGATATCTCGCAGACACGCGACCTGGGTCTCCTGTTCTCCAAGTCCGATGATCCAGCAGCGATGTTCGTGGACGCTGACTGGGGAAACTGCATCGTGGATCGGAAGTCGTACAGAGGGTACGCATTCGTCATGAACGGCGCAGCGATGAGCTGGGAGTCCCGGAAGCAACCGACGGTAGCAAGGCCGAAGCACGAGAGGTGTGTCCAAGGTCTTGGTTTGGAACCTCGTAGACAAAGATAACTCGGTGGTTTTCTCTGCGGCTGTTGGTCGAGGGGAAGTATTGGAGATCACGTGGTTCGCCGGTTACGCCCACCATCCTATTCACAGGCGCATCAGCGCTCTCGTTCCCGTTACAGTGCAGTTATGATTCGACCATTGTACACGATTACTTTTTATTTTTTCATTCACTGAGTTTAATAAATCGGTTGTTTAAAATTTAGACGAGTGTTTCGTTTCCATTTGTCACAAAACCTCCAACAGCACCTTAGACGATGTTGCTTACTATAAATTAGGTGTCTGTGTTCTTCCTTTGGCGTTAGTATTACTTTGAAGCAAGATTCCTTCAATATACCTACAATTCACTTTTGATTCTTGTTTCTGATTCGTAATAATTTGAATAAAAAATTAGCCAGAATAATATTACCACCTAACATTAAAATACTATTTATGTGTCGTAATATTACTTCTCTGCATCAATATCAATTAAATAATAAAGATTCACAATCTTACAAATATAAAAGCTGTTTCGGCTGAAGCGTAACAACAGAAGTCTTTTGTAGAGCCTTTTTAACATCTTCCGATATTGTTTTCGTTCTTTCCAATATTTGATCAATCTTTAACTGTACATTAAACATTTCTTTAGCAATTGCTACCATATCATGAGGAAAACTTTTCTTTAACTGGAGTTCCTATAAAAAAAAGTTAAGAAGCAATTTAACTATCATAGACTAGTTAAATACTACCAAATCCGACCAATTCGCAAACGGCCTTAAGCCGTAAATTTTTTCAGCAACGTCATGTCCTTTGTCTGGGTTGGTATTAAGGAATTTCAGCTCTTCAAAAGTCGCGTTTTGAAAGAAGTTCAAAACTCTTTCATCTGACTCATCCAAAATATTTGAATCTGTGTAACTAAAAATTTTAATACATTTGTTAGAAAAAACTAAGACATATTATTTAATTACTCACTCTTCCATAGGTTCCTCTTTAATAAAAACCGCTTCCTCCTCAACTTCCTGTGTCTTCACAACATTACGCTCTATTCGTAATTTCTGTTTATTTTTGACTCCTAAAGCATACACATATATACATACACACCGCTACATTTAAATAGTACTATAACAAAAGGCATATTTACACTAAATGTTTATTTATTTATACACAAAAAATTCAAATAAATATTAAACAACAAATACGTGAGTCCACTTCTAGCTTGGACTGTAACTCTACAAACTTAAAATAACACTAGTCATCGATAAATTTTAGTCATTGTTTAAAGTTGCCAACTCGAAAATGCTTTCAAACCAACTATTCGTACAATAAACCTTAGTGTTTTAACCTAGGGCAGACTACTAAAGAATTAGTTGGGATCAAGTGGCTACTTTTCAGTACTTAAAGTACCCGAACCCCGGACCATATCTAGAAGGCGACCAAAAAGGCGGCAGATATGGAACAGCACGACTCAGAAACTTTAGCAACACTTGGCTACAAGCGTGTACAATTCCTCGAAATATTGTGTCCTATGTATGTGTCGTAAACTGGAAATGCGAGTTTTATGTCCTTTTTTAGCTGAAGATAAGCAATAGTCCTATAATAAGTGAGGAAGATGACTTTTAGTCGGTGGGATTACTCTCATAACATTATCGATTTTTATCTATTATTTATCTACATATATAATTTTTGTCCGGGATAAACTCCGAAACTACTCAACCAATTTTTATGACCCAACATGCATAGCGACTAAGAAAACCAGATTTTCTAGACGTCAAAAGTTGACGGTGTTGTTATCAACATGTGTGCTATCAACACATGTTATATTTTAGACGACAATATGTAAAGGAAATGTCACGATAATCGATATTTATTGATTAACCGTTGCAACTGTTTAACTTATTGTTGTTTATAAACATTAAAAACCGTTGGTTACTAATACTTAATTTTCCGTTAGGGCCGTTGACTTTTACAGAAATATGATTGGATGATTTTAAAATGACCGTTAATGAATGCAACGAAGTGATTGGAAAATTAATTATTAAGTGGAGGGAATGCGTGATCATATAAATAGGTTTTGAGGGATGGAAAGCCATATTCAAGGTAGAAAGAAAAAGATAACTTTAGAACTAAAATATTTTTGAAATAACAGAGGTCTTGTAACAATTACTGTAATTAACTTTAATTAAATAAAGCAAATAAAATCAACATCCTGTACAAATTTTGCTACACACACTTCAATATATTTTGCTATTAAGATTGGGTAAACATGAAGTAGATGGCCATGTCCATTTGAGGCTTGCACTTGAAAAAATCGTGTTAGCTAGAGCTAACAATAAAAAAAAAAACATATCCCAACCTTCTCCTGCCTAGTATATCAGCTTTTCATGTAATATAGAGCATTTTTTCTTATACAATACATAAGCGGAATCTAGGCTCGTTTTGAGATAAGGGAGAAGGGGGAGGAGAAGTCGAAGAAAATGTCGTTTAACTTAACTTTTAACGATATAATTTACATAAAATACTATACATTTCGGGAATATATTCATAGGATAGACCTACATTTTTTTTATTTTTCTCCTCCTCCCTCCTTATCTTCAAATGAGTCCAGATTCCGTCTATGCAGGGTGCAACAGAAATAAGTGCCAAGCTTGCAGAAGGTGATAGAGCACTGTAAAACAAGAAAATTAAGTAAATGCTAGCATGTCCAAAAATTTTCTGTTTCACGTAGTAGAAAGTACAGGTTTCAATTTCGGCCCTGTTTCATAAATCCGTCCCATATCGCTGCACTAGAACAGAGCCGAGCAAACTTTAACTTCGCAGGAGCCGCTACATGAGGTTAGTTTGAGTCACTCCATACCCTTCAATGAGTACGAGAGAGTAAGCAGTAATGAATAATTTTGTTTTGTGTTTTTCTTCTCCCTTCCATATCAAGCCCCTTCATCCCGTAGACGAGCGAAGCCACTCTCGCAACTTAAATAATACCTACGAAAATTTTCGTTACTACGTTCGCAAAACTATTGGGTTTGGCTATGGAAGAGGGGACTCACCTACGAAATGGAAGGGATAAGAAAAGGAAAGAATCATCTCACTCGCACTCGCAGGATCAATGAGGAGCTACTTGGTTAACCTTGAGGATCACTCGGGATGCAAAAGATCCGAGTTTGCCCGGCTCTGGT